>NW_027187369.1:3216725-3338234 GCF_028583685.1 Petaurus breviceps papuanus | reverse complement strand
GTGTGTGTGTGTGTGTGTGTGTGTGTGTGTGTGTGTGTGTGTGTGTGCGCATCTGTATCTGTGTCTGTGGGTCTGTGTCTTTGGGAGGGGGGAAATACAAATTTTTTTTTTTTTGCCAAAGTTGTACTGTGAAGAGACTTTGCATTCTTTATATGACAATGCACAGAAACCTAGCCTTTGCATGAGAAGGCCAGTTCATTACACCTCCATAACTTCTCCGCTTTCCTCTCCTTCCCTCCCACCTTGTCTCCTCACCACCGTTATCTTTTCTAAGCTTTGCCCCAGTCCTCTAGGCGGACTACCTGCACCTCAGCCCCTCCTCCTTCTCCTCCTCCTTCTCCCCGTGTCTCAGCTGCGGCTAAAACCTGGAGTCTTAGGGAAAGGGGAAAAAAAATTCTGGTAGCTGTGGAGCTGTCAAACCGGGCATGCTCAGTAGACAGGGCAGGTTTTTTTGGTCTTGAGTGGCTGAGAAACATTTTTTGCACCAGCGGCAGCGGCAGCGGCAGCAGCCTCAGCCTCAGAGAGCGACAGCGGCGGCAGCAGCGGCGGCACTGGCAGCAGCCGCCGCCGCCGTAGAAGCAGCAGCAGCCGTCTCAGGCAGCCGCAGCAGCCCCAGCAGGGCGAGCTTTTGCGGAACCTCAGAGTTCACCTCCGAGTCACCCAGCCCACAGAGCCCCGGCTCTCCTCTCCTCTCCTCTCTCCTCTCCTCTGCTTTCCTCTTCTCTCCTACGCGCATTATCTCTTTCCCTCTCTTTTGCTTTTCTCTCTCTCTTCTCTCCTTTTTCTTTCTCTCCCTTTCTTTTCTCGTTTTTCTGTCTTTTCTCTGCTTTCACTCCTCTCTCACGCACACATACTCAAACACATACTAGAAGATTCAGACTTGAGCATACTCGCGAGCTCGTTCTCTCTGTCTCTCTGTCTCTCTCTCTGTCTCTCTGTCTCTGTCTGTCTGTCTGTCTGTCTGTCTGTCTGTCTCTCTCTCTCTCTCTCACACACACACACACACACACACACACACACACGGGCACGCGCTCACACACCCGACCGACTCTGACACTTGGAGCTCGAGCGCCTTCCGAGCTGCTGCCGGAGCTGGGCTCGGTCCCTGGCATAGGCACCAGAGGAGAAGGAGAAGAGCTGAGAGTGGGGGGAGAACAGCCCCGGCTCTTGCCCCGTGTCCCGTAGCCCTGTCCCCGTCCCAGCCGCTGCCGCCGCCGCTGCCGCTTCCTGCTCCTCAGCAGCTCAGGGATGCGGACAGCTGAGCCGCCGCCGCCTCTTCGGCAGCCGCAGTAATGTGGATTTATAGACGCTCCTCTTTGGAGACGGTCCAGTCCCCGGCACCGACCTCGGCACAGGCAGAGGCATCGGCGCTCCAACAGCTCCCCGGGCTGTGCAGAAGCCGGCCCCGCTGAGCACCAGGCAGTTCAGCCCAAACTTGATTTTGGACTCGGGAGGTAGGTGCGCTCCTCCCGGGGCCCCCTAGCTCTCCCGCGCTCACTAGGGGACTGCAGGGGAACTTCGCCCCGGAGCTCGGGGCTGAGTGAGTTCCACCGGCCTCCGCCCTGGGGATGGGGGTGGGAGGAAGGCTATGAGGACCTGCCCCGCAGAGTCCCTTAACCCTAGCAGTCCCCAGAGCAGCGGGTGGAGGATTCTCCACACGGCTCCGCATTTTCCGTGCTCTCGGCTGGCAGCCCCTCGGGCTGACTGGCAAGCGCTCCAACAAGTGGAGCCCGCTACTACCTCTGGGGTTTGCTTTACCCTGGAGGAAAGAAAGGAGAGGTGAGGAAGAGTAAGTCCCACTTGGTGGCTCTCCCCTCCGCCCCCCGCTTCGCACCTCCCTCCCCTCTGCTTGCTTTCTCTTTCAGTAAGCCTCAACTTTCCCGGGACTTGGGCAATCACCAACTGGGGCATCTCCCCACCCAGCCACCCATCCCCGACGCACTTTTTTTTTTAAGTACACCTTGGTTTGCTGGAGGCAGGGATCACCCTCTCTTGAAGCCCGTGTCATTCCATGTACTTGGCACCTTCAGTCTTACACTGGGGACATTGCCCCCTCCATGGTCGAAAGCGTTCAGCACATCTGTTGAGTGCCTAAGACCTGGTAGATGTAGCTGGGGTGGGTGGGGTGGGGAGGACGTTAACTGGACTTCTCCCTATCCACAAAGAAGCGATCTCTGGCCCAGCTTTAGACTGTATCTTTATACGGTTTTGGATTTGTGTTTTGTTTTTTCATTTGAGCCAGGGATGATTTTCCAACTTGTTCGGTAGCTGTCTTTGCTTTTAGGGGTGCGTTGAACCTGTGCAGACTCCCTGGGGGACAGCCTGTGTTTTACAATTGCAGGGACACTCTATGTGCCAGAGGACCGGCGGCTCCGAGGCTCCGGGAACTGGGGCGGGTCGGGGACGGGCTTGCTGATACTAATGCTTTCCCCTCGGTTGCTTCACCCTGGGTAGATAGATACCCACTACTGCTGCAACGCGACGATGTGGGAGGAAGGTTCTCTCCCGTGTGGACTAAGGGTTCTCAGTTTAAGATGTGACTCTTCCTCCCTATAGCTCCTGAGTGGTGAGTACTGAGTGCAATGAAAATGCCTCCCTGAGACGCGGAAGTTCTAGAGGCTCAGGACTGAAATGTAATTCCCAAACCCAAAGCAAATGGCCGGGGAGCACGGTAATAAGGAAAGCTTTACCAGGGCGGAACAGCTCCCGCTGATGCTAACTGAGGGTCGCGGCTTCTTCCCCGAATGTGAGACGGTTTCTCTATGATTATAATTAACAACTCCGAGCCGCGGCACGGGGAAAGAAAATTGTTGCTTACCTGTTTAGTGAAAACATTACAAATATCATCCTTGCTTGCTATTAGGGAGAAAATCAGTCTCTATTCTCCGAGCAGAAAAGGGCCAAGTCCCTGGTTTAAATCAGTAGCAAGGAAGGCTCAACCTAAGGGGAGAGAGCTCGCGGTGCTAAGGTGAGCTCGAGCTTTTACTTTGGGTATCACTTCGGGTACCCCACCCTGTGATTTTTGTAGACGTATTCTTTTTTCTTTCTTTTTCTTTTCTTGCCCCTTGCCCTTGCCTGGTATGAAAACAACTTTTCTAGAGGCATAAGCAAGCTGCTAAAGGAAGTAACTTTTGGGTAGGGGGGGCACTTAGAGTCAGTAAGAGAAATTTTTGGAGACCTTGAAGAAGTTGCTGTTTTAAAGCTGTTTTATTTAAAAGGTGTAGACAGCGTCCTCTTTATACACCCCAATGGTAGAGGGACTTTTTCATAGATAATGAATGCATTTGAAATAATGTTTTGATAATTTCTCGAATTAGTCCTTATTATAAATAGTACTTAAGTTTCTTTGCTCCCTTAAGTGTTTTTTTTTTAAAGCACAGTTGTTCATTGAAAATATCTCTTCTTAAGGAAGAAAATCCTTAGGAACAAAGGGGGTGGGGAGTATTCAGGTATAAGTGAAAATTGATTTTAAAAAAATATCCCAAGGTCTAAATGAAAAATGGCTTCTGTGAATGTTAGGATGTTGCAATTCAACCATTATATGTTGGGACTACAATGAAGTGGTTAGCCTTGCCATCCCAGTTATCATATCTTTTAGGTGCCCTTTATACAAAGATATTTGCTGAAACTCATTAACAGATCACCATTCATGTTGAATTTGCTCTAAATTACTTTCATTTGTGAAGCTGCATAATTTACTCTTGATATATTATTGGTGATAAGAGAAGGTTAGAGGAAATTAAGGCTCTTGCCTTGGTCTTTAAAGCTTCTAAGCAGTAAGTAGACTTGGAGTTTATTGAAAAAGAAAATCATACTTCATTCTGTATTAGAGACAGTGATAATGCAATGATAATGCACATACTTTTTGCTCTGAAGGTTTATGACAACTTCATTGCCTTCAGATTTAAATGATGTTTACAAGTAGTCAATGTGGTTTATGATGGTATGGCTGAATCATATTTAGTTTACTAACAATACCTTTATAGGTCTTCCTAACCCAATTCTTATTTTTTAACTAAATTCTCTGAGTCCATCGTGTGTGTGTGTGTCTGTGTGTGTGTGTGTGTGTAAGTAATTTATCACTTAATACTTTTTTTTAGGGAAAGAATAACAGAAAAATAATTTTCCCAAGTATCCCCTTTTGTATGTCTACAAAAATGTAAGCATAATTTTACAGATGATGTTTAGTATCTAAAGGTTTAGTATCTAAAATTTTAGTATCTATCTATCATCTATAAAATATAAATGACAGTGCTCTTTCAATTTCATATATCCAATTCATTAGCAATTCTAACTCCAGCAGTAACGATGTATTATTAAGTAAACATCCTTTTCTCCCATTTACCTTGAAAGAAGGTCTTTAATTTGTCAGTAAAGCAATAGGCAGTTCAGATGGGATAAAAAGAATATAAGAGATGCTAGCCATTCTGGTCAGCAATGTACACATCTAGGGATATAGGGACTGATTTCAAACAGAACTGGAAGGGACAGTTTCAGCCCAATTAAGTCCCCAATGACTTGCTTTTACTCATCTGTCATTTGTAATTGTTGTACTGGATAATTATTTTAATAGGGGTAGGAATGGAAGCTTGTTTTTCCCCCTTACAGATGAAATTAGTATCAGCAAGTCTGGTTTGAAATCTCTTTTCTAGTCTTATTTTTATTGATTGCTAAAACTGGGGAAAGTGAAGATGTGAACCAGCTAGAACCTTCTTTATTCCTAACAGCCTCAATGACCCAACCCTGGTAGCTCTTATACATAGCATTCTGTTGTGACACCCTATAGTGCTTGGACCTTTTTTTCTTAAATGTCCTTAAAAGTCATAACATAGATCAAGATTTTTAACCTGGGATCCACAGACACCCCCCCCCACCCCCCAAGAAGTTCATGAATACATTTCAGGGGATCTGTTAACTCAGATGGGGGAAAAAATTATACCTTTATTTTCACAGCCCTTGAACTGAAATCTAGCATTTCCTCTGATGATTTAAAAACAGTATTCCAAGGAGGAGTCATAGGCTTTACCAGATTACCAAAGGGGTCAGTGACACACAGAAAAAAAGAATAAAAATGCCTGCTCCAGACCAGTCCATGTGGTCACTAACATTTTGAACCTAGCCCAAAAAAAGAGAATTGTACTCTTTGTTGTGGGGGGGGGGGAGGACAATAGTATATACACTCTAAATCTTTATAATAAATGTAGTATTCATTCTAGGGGCATTCATAGCATTTCTGCTCACAGTCCAACCGAAGTAGATGAAATCATAAAGTATTTTAACAGTTGATTTATTGGACTGTGAGCTACTAAAAATAGAATCTCACAGTTCTATAAATCAAGCCTATTAAAATCTTATGTAACTTCAGGGTCTCATTTCTAGAAATGGAGGTATCGTTTTGGCTACCTTACAGCATTGGTTTTTAACCATTAGTCATTATTTCACTTCCTGTCCAAGCCTTCACTTTAGGTAAACAATGGCATATGGTAAAATGTGTATAACTGCCAGCTAACCACTACCTTTTGGGTTTTGTTCCAAATGTGAGGTAATGATTCTGAAGTACAGGCGGTTGGTTTTTCTTCCCCCAACTTCATGAAATGAAAAACAAAACAAAACAGCCAAACTATCCAGCAGCTGGCACACACAAAAATTAAATCATGTCCTTTAATATTAAGGAGAACTCCCATTTGGAGCTCTCACCTCTGTGTTTATAGTAGGCATATACCCAGGACCGGTTCTCCTTCTTGCCTCGGGTACCTGTGCCAGTCTCTGTTACTGCAAATATATGACACCTAAAGTACATGAAATAGCCTTCCCCGCATCCAGATGTGTGACATCAGGCAAATCAAAACATCTGCTTACTTTACTGAATTTTTAACCTTGTAACCTGATGTTTGTGTCATTTGACACAGCTTTTGAGACTTACAAACCAACAAACCGCCACTGCCAGAAAAACCTTTTGATTTGGAAATTTAGAGTCTAGTAATTTACCTTTGCTTGGTGGTTAGATTTTATTGCGTATGTACTTCAACTATACAACAGAGATGGTATATGTCTTCCACCCTATCCCTGATAATCCCCTGCCTGGGTATCTTCTGATCTTGATGAACAGAGCAGGGCATAAAAATCCTCACTTCTATCTATTAGCTCCTGGTCCCAGAGATTTTCTTCACAGATTTCAAGGAAACTGAGATGCATCCTCTATTGTGTTAACTTCTCATTTTGTCCTTTGCCATATTTCCCAGTGGCCCTTATTCTACCTCCATGGAAATTAGATGGGACACATGGAAGTTAATAATTCAGGATAAGAATCATATGTTTTATTTGATTTAAAAACAGCTATTTGGTCTCAGTAAATGTTGGGTGATTTATTAGGCAGTGATAGAGGGATAGGAATAAAGATAGGGACTATACTTGTGATTTTGTGGGGCTGTCCCTCTACCTTCTCTGCAATTTAAAATCTTAGAGTTGCCTAGAGCACTGAGAGGTAAAGTGACTTGCTCAAGATCCCATAGCCAGAATGGGTCAGAGGTGAGACTTGAACCCAGACCTTCCTGGCTTGAAAACCACCTTTCCAAAATCAGCCCAGATCCCTCATTTTCTGGATTTTGCCAACATTCCAACATTTTTTTTTTACTTTTCTTAAGGAAGTCATCTTAGATAACCCTTGATGTTTCCTGTATGTGCCTATCTAGAACTCTATTAAAATGATGACATCTGTAAAATAATTCTCAAATGACAAAGATACTGGAAAAACTGTTCCTTCAAATAATGATTTAGCAGACTTTGAGGGAGTAGTTATGAATAAAGTAAAGCACAATATAAATGGGTGTTTGAATTTCCCCAAAGGATTTGGTTCTTCTTCCTTATCAAATGTAACACCAATTTTATTAGCATGTCCATATCTCACTTTAAAAAAATATCGTTGCACAGACCAAATGGGTTCTAGTACATTTATTTGAAATCGGAGAAACAGTCATTTTTACCAGTTACCATAAAGCATACTGATTGTTTTAATTTCAATTGACAAAGTTGTCAGTTGATAAGTAGTCAACAATGAGGAAATTGCCTTTTAATGTTGTTCATATTCTGTTGTAACATTTTTGTGGCTGATTACGACTTATGAAATTGAATTTTGGAATCACAAAGTCTATATGAGCTGAATTGCAATTCATGCTAAGCTTTTTGGAATAGCAGTTATAGGTCATGAGAAACTAAATTATTCTGTGTATTTATAGCTGTGAATGCAATCCCACATTGTGGCTAAGAGAGAGTGATTACTATCAAATACGATTTTTGCTCTATTTTGAGACTTATTTTGATTTTACATCAACAGTGACAACCATAACAAATTTTCATAATGTGTTACTATTTCTGGGAAGTTGAACTACTAACTTACCTACTTAGAAAGGGGATGATGGGGAGGGGGATTAAAGTAAAATAGAAATGGATTTATATTATTTAATTTTGAAGGTGACCAACATCCTAAAATATAAATAGAACCAAAACACTATTGTTGATGGTCAGATGAATTGGTGAGTACATTCCACATGGGAACAGTGGTTTGGAATCTTGGAAATGATGAGAGAAAACATAATCCAATCGTCAGATATTGAGTTTTAATGTATTTTGTTTGTAAATAACTTTGTGACTGTGTCATAATATCCAGATAAGAAGTGAAAATTTCATCTGAATGATGCCAAATATCCAGATGATTAAAGTGTCCAATCCAGATGTTTAGTCATCATGGAGACATAGCCCTAGTTTCCACTTGGATATTGCCCTAACTTTACTTTTGAAATGTTTTGATGCTCCAGTGAAAGGTACTGTATCTCTTTGTCTTGCTAACGTATGGTCCAAGTCGTTCTTGTAACTGTGTAGCAGAACCCAACTCTTTCTTTTGTTAGATAGCAATGAAAGTCTTGTCGGTTTTCATGCGTGAACCTAGAGGAGGAGGTTTGGAGGTGGGGGGTCATCGTATGTACCTGAGAAGAAAAGCTGATCACCAGCTGAGGTTAGGGACAACATTGCCCAGTTGTCTAATTTTTCATTATTGGTTGAGTATAATTGTATGTATTCTTTCTAATGCTTCTATCTAGTTTGGACACCTATCAAAGCAAGGGTGCCAGATTAGCTGGCCTACTGGATTATTGGCTATATGGCTGCCTATATCCCAGCTGCAAATATTTTAAGAGAACTCATAAGTTGTTCACTGAAATTACACAATGATTCTGCAGATGGCACATCTCAGTAATCCAGGTTTTTTCAGGTACATTTAAAATTAAATGTCCTAAGAGATGATTAATTCAGGAAAGTTATTGATAATGAACTCATCTTATTCTACACATCCTTTGCACCCATGATGATGCCTTATTAAAGGTGTCTCCATCATGCTAATTGACACCTGTGTTTAAATATAGAGGTGTATAAATACACCACCGCTACAAACTAAACTTGAAATGCAGAATATATTGGAAATTGAGTGAAAACTATCAACAAAATGTTTATCACCATTATCAGTGTTTACTCTGAGCAATAGTACTCTTTGTGTTTTAATGATATATTGACAACTGTTCTGTTAAATTGCTAAGAGTTCCTTTACTAGCTCACGAACAGGGGGAAAAAACACAATCCTGACCCCTAAGGGCCATTTCTCAAAAAAGCTAGAAGGTATTTTAGCATGCATGTTGTAGACATTGTTTACTTTAAACTCCAGATGATCATTTTTGGAGAATATGAATAATTTTTATTTTAATGCTTAAAGAATTGTTTTATATAGGGAACCATTAAGAAAATGACTAAATAAGTGAGCTAAATAGAACTTCCTTCTACTAGGAAGATAGTATTCCGTGAGTGACTTCTAAAGGATGATAGGTAGTGGGGCGGTCGGTTGATGTCTCTTGACCTGCCACTGGTATAGCCTTCAAGAATCAGGACCCCCCTCCACCCCCACTCCCCACATTACAATGAGGCAACAGGTGAGGACTTTAGAGGGAGATTATTTCTTTCCATTAGGTCATCTGTCCAGATTACAATAACATGTTGTACACCAACTAGACCAAATCTTTTGAGCAAGCAAACACTTAGTAGTGGGAATTGTCCTGTTCTGAATCAGACCAATATTTCATATGCTAGAGTAGAAAACCTCTTATGTTATTTTAGGGTGATACCTCTCTTCAAATATATTTAATTAGAATCTGTAATTCTTTATTACAAATACATTCTGATCATGTGTTCAGACTTCACATTTAGCCCAGTGAAATGGTGGGACACCATTTATTTTTGGTTCAAAATCCATGAAGTGTTAACATAGGGGTGCTACATCTTTTTTCATTGTTTTATTCTTTTTCCCTATTTGAGATATTTCCTTGTTGAAACATTGGACAACTTGTGAAAGTGAGGTAATTTTCATGTAAACAATTAGAATTCAGTGCAAGGGAAATTATTTTAAGGGCAGTTTAACACGGGAGGGTGAAAATTTTTCCAATATACTTCTGTAAAACATTCAATAAAACATGTTCAAGGAAATGTATTTAACAATAATAGACTCAGTGAGACAACTCTAGCCCCTGACATTTGGTTTAGTACCCTGGGACAAGCCTCATTTAAGAGAGAAGAAAAGCAAAGGTTTACACAGTGCCTGGCAATAATGAGGCTTAAAATAATGTTTTCCATGTGCACTGGGTGTTATCTTCTAACACTGTAGGCCCCAATAAAACATGACTTATTATGTAGATAAGGATATCAAGTGGGTCAGATAATCAGAATTCTCTAGTCATGCCTTCCCATGTAGGAAAATCACACAGTGGGTACTGATAGATTGGTACTAGGTGAGTATTAACCCTATCCCTGATTCAGGTGTCATATGTCAGTTCCTTTGTTTTTCATGTTTATGATCTGATGATGGCCATGTTTTATTATTGACATGAACCAATACCTTACTTAAGATATTCCTCTTAGAGTATAAATTTTGAGATCAACTAACCCAATCACATTGCCTTCCACTCCAATGTGGCAAATGGGGAAACATAAACTTAGAGATGGGAAGGGAAGGGAAGGACATGCCTACAATCACACAATTAAAACAGTAACTGGGAACCCACAACCCAGATTTCCTGATAGCCAGGTTCTTACTGCTACGTCATGTTACCTGTGGACAACCACATCCTTTTCTTTTTTTAAAATAGTTTTTAGTAAAATCTGTGCTTTTTAAAAAATTGCCTTTGTTTCCAAATATTCCCCTCCCCTGGCCTTTCCCATGAGCCTTCCTTTTTATCAAAGAATTAAAAAGCTAGTGAAAAGGGGAAAGTTCAGCAAAACTAATTTGTCAATGGAGTCTAATATTTGCATTGTTCCATATGCAAAGGTCTCACCCCTCTGCAAAGAAAGGAGGGAAATTGCATTCTTTTATCTCTTCTCTCAGGCCAAACTTGGTTCTTATAAATTGTTCAGTTTGGGATTTTTGTTATTCTTTCTGTTTATATCGCTGTCACGTGTATATTGTATTCTTCTTTTGCTTCACTCTGCATCATTTGATTTAATTCTAACTATGTTTCTTTGAATCCTTAATATTCATCATTTCTTATGGTATGATAATATTCAATTATATCAATCTATTATAACTTGTTTATCCATTCTGCATTTGATGGACATCTTCTTTGTTTCTAGTTCTTTGCTATCACAAAAAGGCTGCTCTGAATATTTTGGCGTCCATGAGACCTTTCTTTAGGTCTTTGACCTCCTTGGGGTATGTGCCTAACAGTGGGATCTCTGGGCCAAAAGGTATGGACACTTTAAGTCACTTTCTTTTGCATAATTCCAAAATGCTCCCCAGACAAGATCAATTCACAGCTGCACCCAACAGTGTATTGGTCTACCTGTCTGTCCAGAGTCCCTACAACACTACCATTATCCTTGGCTATCCATTTGTGCCTTTTTCAAAGCAGTGCTATGCTCACCACTAATGCTGGTGTGTTTGATTTTCTTTTAAAGGGCCAAGTAGAAGCAATTAGGCTAAATGATCCAAATTATCTAATGAGCCTTCTGAGAAGGGGTCTGCAGACTGAAAAAGTTTTAAATCCTCTGCACTAGGCCACACTTTTGCTCAGCTGAGAACCAGTAAGAGCTGAGTGTATTCTCTCAACATATGAGCAGGAAACTCATAGGAGATTAAGGGAAGCTAAGGCCATTTTCATACAGCTCTAGCAAAATGCTCGTGATTTACCTTGTGTAAAGCAGAAGTGATTGCCCACTATATTTCCTCATGTCATGTAGTAAAAACAATTAAGTGAAGTTAGACTATAGATTACTTGGCTATTCAGCCACAGTCACCTCTAATGGAAAAGAAGAAAAATGGCCTTGACAAGTTTTGGCAGGTCTGATCATTAGAAATGCTCACGTTGCCAGAAAGAAGGAAGCTGCAGCCAAGAATGGGATCTTATAAGTTCTTTAGATGCAGAGAAGGGAAGCGACATTTTGGAATTCAGTTACCTTTGTCTTCTGAAAACACTGATCTTTATCATTGCAGCTAACATGTTGCTTTTCGTTCAAAGTCTTTCTGAGTCAATAGCCCCATTTGAAAAAATAATATTGGGGCCTTGAATGGCATAATTATTTAGTAGGCATAGATTCTAACAATCTGATATCTCTTACTTGAGACATAAGTAAAGATGTCATTAGGGAAATGAAGCATACCTGACATGGCCAAGATCCACCAGAGAGACGTTAATATAGGTGAAAGAGTAGTAAGAAAGGTATTGTTTTATATATATATATATATTTTTTAATGAAGCAGGGAAAACTGTTTTTTTCCCATTTCCCAAAGGCCCCAGACTTAGGCCCCCTAGGAAACTAAGTTGTCCAGTCAAGAAAGCTGGGCTGATTTTTTTTCTGCTATTCATAAGAAAATAGACTTTTTTTAAGCAATTGGGGTTAAGTAACTTGCTCAAGGTTACATGGCCAGTTATTTCTGGGTGTGGTGCTAAGTATCTGAGCCCAGATTCGATCCCCAGGTCATCCCGACACTGGGGCTGGTGCTCTTACTCGCTGAGTCACCTGGCCACCCCTTAAAAATAGACTTTTAACTGGAAGGGACCTTAGAAGCCATCTAGTCTAACTCCCTCATTTTACGGAGGAGGAAACTGAGGGTCAGGGAGGGAAAATGGACTTGCCCAGAGTCACACAAACCATAAGCATCTGAGGCAGGATTTAACCACAGGTCTCCTATCTGGAGAGCCTTTGTACTTGTTTCTATCCCATGCAACCTTGCAGGTATTTGGGAAATGAGCAGAGAAAAAAAATCTCATATTAATAAGCCCTTTGCCTCCCAGTAAGCTGTGGCTCTCACCATAGCAAAATGCTGCATATAGGCCAATTTACTTCTTAAAGAGTTTTTGCTAGCTAGCTGATGGGTATGAAGCCAATTTCCACAGACTTGCTCTGGTTTATGTGGCACGGAAGCAAGAAATATTTTTGGCCATTGGGCTCCAAGTACTTTGTGAAATGCTTTCCTTTGAAAGCTTTTGACTGACTTAGTCTTGGGAGGGAACCACATATCTTTCTTGAGGATCATTTTCCCTTATGAAAAATGTGTATCAGACAATTAGATGGCAACTGATCAAGGACAGAGCTTCAATTTCTGAATGATTTACATGCAGAACATTGGGCACAAAAATGGTTAGCAACAGTATGCTGCACTAATGGCACTGTGAGATCATTTGGGTGAGCTTCCTCAAAGGTGGTGATTTCACAATTTGCCCCTGTTTTAACCTGATTTCAGGTCCTGTCCTTTGTCATAATTCACTATGTGGAAAGCCTTTTGACCCTCCAGATGAAATATTGTCCCAAATGTAAAAATAGATATTTGAAGAAACCAATTAATTAGAAATATCAGGTTAATGGAAGTACCAACCATAAAGTGTTAGACCATTAGTGCCTCAAAATTTTTTATCCATTTTTCACTTTTGTGCCATTTCAATACACTATGATATCTAAGAAGCCACCTGATAGATTTCCGATAAGTTCACGTTTCTAGGAGTATATGATCTGGAGTGAGAGACATGATGAATAGAAAGCCAGTATTAGAGCAAGAAGACTTTGGTTCCAGAGCTGTTTCTGACAGTACTTAGCTTGGTCACTGGACAAGTCACTCAGCTTCTTAGTGTCTGGTTACTGCTCTGTAAGACTACAGATTACAGATAAGTTGTTGATACTCAGTGGCAGAAGTAGAACTTTAGAGTGAACCAGTGAGTTCCCTCTGTCAATGATAACCACAAATCTGGGCTGCATACACACCCACTCCTAATCTCCCCCTCCAGCACACATCTTTCCCCCACCCCATGCACACACACACCCTCCAGAAATTTAAAATAAACTGAATCACTATGGGTCAACATGTATAATCAGTTATAAAAGCTAGGATATGCATTATTTTTCTTGGACACAGGAATTCTTAAAAAGATACTCTGAAGGTGGACATCATAACAATGAACACATAATAATGAAATACATACATATATAAATATACATAGGTATACATATATGAATATACATATATACACATGTAAGCATATATTGTGTGCATATATATATACATATAAATATATAAACAATTAGGCTGGGAATAGATAACAGTGAATCGTAGTCTGGAAAGGAATTTGCCTCAGTTCTTATTAATTAAGAAAGGCTTTGAAAAATAGATGAGAATTCTGCCATGGCTATAGTAGGCCTCTCTCAGGAAGACCTGAGTTCAAGTCCCACCTTGGACTCATCCTGGTTTTGTGACCCTGAGCCAAGTCCCTTAACTTCTCAGCATTCCCAGGTGATTACTTTCAGATCTTAAGTGACAGGATTTTTATACAGGGAGTTCCCTCATGAGGAATTAGTTTCCTGGACCAGTGAGATCACTGTTATCTCCTGATCCCCTACAAAAGAAAATTGCACTCCATTTCAATTAGCAGAAGTTTTAAGTTTAAATTTCTTAAGACCCAATCACAATTCCAGAAAAACCCTTGTAACTTTTGTGTCAAAATTATAGCAGTTGGAAGCAGGAGATGACTGTTTTTCTACTGTTCCTGTAGCAACACAGAAATGTTAGTTCTAAGGTGACATTTTTTTACAATTATTTATAAGGGTATCCTCTGTACAGGTATGTCTTTTTATACTGGGCCAGCAAAGTTAGGGATTCTTCCAATCAAAAAGTAGTGGCCTGTCTATAATTCTAAAGTGGGAAATGAACACAACCATTTAAAGTGGACATATCATCAAAGTAACCATACTTTCAGTAGAAAAAGAAGTTAAAATATTTGTTGGGCATACATCCCTAAGACATAGAGTATCTATCAAAAATTAGTCTTCAAGGTATATTCCATCTATAGACTATGTTTTTTTCAATATAGTCTATTTGTGCCCACTATTTCTCTGTCAAGGAAATTATTTTTTTTAAAAAGATTTGGGTTGTTCTAAGCTTTCAGAAATTTTGGTGAAAATTTCTAACATATAGACACTCAGTTAAATCCTATGATTTGGTAGTCCACAGCAAATAGGAATATTTATAAATGGTGTGGGAATGGCAGCTTTCTACTGCATATATTTACCCTAGCTAAATTAAACAAACAAATATTTCCCCCTCCACAATAATAAAACAAACGTTTCTGTTTTGTGAACTTTGCTGACACCGTGAATGTTTATGGCAGAAATGAATGTTTGAATTGGTAAGACAACCCCATGTAAAACATATGCTGTTGACACAATTTTTTAAAAATTGGTAGTGTAGATGGCACCCAGCTGGGAAATTTATTTATGCAATGTGTTTACTATTGCATTTACGTCTGGCTGACCAGAATGCTTAGGGATAGGAAATTTGGCCTTGAATTTTTTATTAATTTTAATTGAATAATAGTTTATTCATTTAATAAGCCTTTTTTATAAAATAATAGATTTAGAGGTTGAAAAGAACTTAGAAGATAGTTCAAATAACTCTCATTTCACACATGGAAAAACTGAGGCCCAGAGAGGTTAAATGATTGACTTGGAGTCACACAACTAGTAAGTGTCTGATGTGACGTCTGAACTCATATCTTCCTGACTCATAGTCCAGTGTCCTGTCTGCTGCTCCCTAGTAAGGCCTAATTAGCTAAAGATTAACTAGAGGGGTGGCTAGGTGGTGCAGTGAATAGAGCACCAGCCCTGGAGTCATGAGTACCTGAGTTCAAATCTGGCCTCAGACACTTAACAACAAAACAAAAACTAGCCTTGTGACCTTGGTCAAGTCACTTAACCCCAACTGCCCTTCCCAAAAAAGCAAAAAAAAAGATTAACTAGAAAACCCTCCTTTGTTTCAACCTTTATTAAAAAAAAGTCCTTTAAAAAATTTTAACTTATGAGTAGCACAAGACAAACATAATTACATTTATTTTTTGATCACTGAGAATGTAACTTTGTCTCAGGGTAGTCTTTCTAAATGTGAATTTTCATTGCTTAGGTATTGAATATGTTAGTGTTTGAGTGAATATATGACCAGCTTAGTGTAGTATCAAGAAATTGTTCTAGTTCCTTTTGAGCACAGTGCTTAATAACATGTTTTCTTGTGATTTAACTCCATCTCCTAAAACTAGAGGGGAAGGGAGAAAATTAGCTGATGGTTCAATTGGGTTGACTCCTGGTTTAGGGAAATTTGTATCATACTAATATTTTAAATGTATTTTATTTTATTTGCTTTTTGGAGGGCAATTGGGGTTAAGTGACTTGCCCAAGGTCACACGGCTAGTTTTTGTGTTAAGTGTCTGAGGCCAGATTTGAACTCAGGTCCTCCTGACTCCAGGGCCAGTGCTCTATTCACTGTGCCACCTAGCTGCCCCTTGTAAATTTATTTTAGTGGTACAGTAAGTTCAGTTTGTCACTCAGCCAATAGCTGAGACATTAAAGGATGATTATGATCTTTCAGTCGATCATAATATAGAAAGTGTATTAAATCTGAGCAAAATAGTAAAGGCAGGTTAAATGGCTAATTTCAGGGAGGGGCAGAAAGGGAGACGTAACAGAACAAAAATTTCCGGGAGTGAGAATATCAACTTTGTGACTTAAACAAAGGATTTTCTTTTGGGAAACTGTGAATTTGCTCACTTGCAATGTTACCTTGCAGACAATCATACTCCTACAAGACTTGAATATGTGGAGACAGGGCTAGGGGAAAGACGGATGGAAATGTTGACAAGCAGAAGTGAAAGAATGGTTCAGAGGTTGCAGTGCTATATTGAAGCTAAGAAGATTGCAGGACGATAAAGGAAATGAAAACAAAGTAATCTGAGTTCAAGAAGGATCCAGTGTTTATTAGAAGTAGCGGCAGAGTAGTTATAGAGAAAGGAACACTGAACTGGGAAAAACATGTGTGTTTCCCTCCTGATCCTGCTGCTGATCAGTTGTTTCAGTCATGTCTGACTCTGCATGACCCCATGGGGGAGGGGGGCGTTTCTTGGCAGAGATGAGGAAACTTAGGCTAACAGGGTGGAGTGACTTGCCTAGGGTCAGACAGTAAGTATCTAAGGCCAGGTTTGAACTCATGTTTTCCACTCCAGTGCCACCTGACAAGGTTTCTGCTACTAGGTATTAGTTGTGTGGTCTTGGATAAGTCTCTCCCTTTTTCTGAACCTGATCTCTTCTGTGAAAAGAGAGCACTGAATTATATATATATATATATATATATATATATATATATATGGAGGGGAAGGCAGGGCAATTGGGGTTAAATGACTTGACCAAGATCACACGGCTAGTGTGTCAAGTGTCTGAGGCTGGATTTGAACTCAAGTCCTCCTGACTCTAGCCACCCCTGAAGGATATATTAAGTAAAATTCCATCCAGCTCCAACGTTCTAGGAGTCTAAGTAATAAATCAAATGAATTGCAAGCAATAACTTAGAAAGGGCCAATTAATTCAAGCCAACCAAAATCTTATATTTTGTTTGGCTTGAACACACATACACACACACACACACACACAAACATACATAATCCTTTTTGTGCTGTGTCAAAAAGGACTTGTCCCTTAGAGAGCCCATATAAGGCCAAATGCTAAAAACAACTAGAAAATATGTTTTGTAGGAATGGTTTGGTGAGTTAAGTAATAAGAAGTGATTTTAAAAATTGATTAATCTCAAGTGGCAGTCAGAAAAGTTCAGGTGATCTTAAGAGAGGTAAAATAACGAAAAAGGAGGAGGTCATTGTCCTCAGACCATTTCTAGAATGCTCTACTCACTTCTGGGCACCATGTTCTAGGAAGGACATTGATAAGTGGAGGGTGTACACAAGAGGACAGACTGGATGGTAAAACATGAGAGGTTCGCTCTATGTGAGGAGCAGATGGAAAATGGGCATTGTGTAGCCTAGAGAAGAGAAGACTCATGGGAATAGGCTAACTGGCTACTAGTATTTGAAGGTATGTCAATGAAAATAGACTAGCCTCATCCTCTTGGGTCCTAGAAAGGAGAAGCAGGAACAAGGGGAGGAAATTGCAGAGGGAAAATTTTAGACTTGATGTGAAAAATGGTTTCCCAATAATTAGAACTACCAAAAAAGGGGAGAGGGCAGCTAGGTGGCGCAGTGAATAGAGCACCGACCCTGGAGTCAGGAGGACCTGAGTTCAAATCCAACCTCAGACACTTAATACTTACTAGCTGTATGACCTTGGGCAAGTCACTTAACCCCAATTGCCCCTCCAAAAAGCAAAAACTACACACACACAACACACACACACACACACACACATATATATATATATATATATATATATATATATATATATATATTATATATATAAGACCTACAGGTCGAATGGAGCTATTTGGGGAAGTATGGGCTACCCCTCACTAGAGATTTGCAAATAAAGGCTGGATGACTCTTTGTTGTGTGTCCTATAGAGGGGACTTTCCATCAGGAATAGGTTGTACAAGATGGCCTCCTAGGTGTCTCTTCCAACTGACATTCTGTGGTTCTATACCAGGACTTCTATATCCCCCCTAAACAGATTGAAAGAGATCTCTGACTGCTTTCTGGTAGTGAACTCTCCCTCTGAGTTCAGTAGTTTGGAATCTGATGCTTGGTGAAAACTGGAAAGTTTGGGCTGCTGGCAGACCATTTCTCTGTCAGCCTCTAGAATGGCAACAACGGTACTTTTCTTCCTTTGGCAAAGTGGTCGCTCAAGGTCAGGCATTCCACTGTACTCTGGGACCAGCCAAGTGCATAACCCAATGACTTCAGACTCCAATGCTTCCAATCTGGCACCTTTCATGAGCACTGAGTTCATATTAAAGCAGTTAAAATATATTCTCCTTCATCTACATATCACAGCAATAACAACCTGGGCACAGGACAGTGACTGGGAGCAAATAACCAATTGGAGTTAATGACCTGAGGTACAGCTGAAGGACCATCTACTCTTCCTAGTCAGTCTTTCATCCCTATAAAATGCCCTATACCTGAAGGGCCAAGCTTTCCATAATTTTCCTGTCTCCCGTCAGATTAGGTAGCGGCCATAAATAATAGAGTTTAATACATAATAATGAGATGTGGCAATACAATCAAATATCAACAGTGCTAGGGCGCCCAAAGATAGCTATTGTGATGATGAAAGCTGAAGAAAGTAGGAAATGAAGTTTACGGATCATAATATTTTAGAAATTATTGGAGATGAAATATAAAGGAAAATTCACCAGGTATAGGGGAGCAGTTCCCTTTCTTTACTCCTTATTTCACTGATGAATGATTTGAGTTAGAAATAAGAATAAAGAAGCTGGCTCTGACATCTTTCTTATAGGGATTGTTTAAATAGCATGTGTTCAGCTTTTTCCCCTCCTTTAAAAAAAAACATCAGATTATGCAAGTCATTTTAGGGATGTGTAGGACATAACACAGTGACACAAATATGCTTTGCCAGAGGAAGCACCCAGAGTTTAATATGTGATGATTCTGCTCTAAATGTGCTAATTAAAATCATGTCTGCCATCGCTGTTTAAGACAGATCAGAATTTGGGCCTAAGGAGAGTTAGCTTTGAGTCTTGAAGCCAGTGACTTTTGACATTTTGCTCTCAGTCTCTTTAAACCAGGGGTTCTTAACTTTTTTTTGTGGCATGGGCCCAGCCCTTTCGCATGCTGGTGAAGCCTAGGGCCATCTTTTCAGAATCATGTCTGCAAATGCATAAAATAAAATGCAAAGAAATGCAGGATAAAAAAAATATTGAAATAATATCATTTTTTAACAAGTTCGTGGATTCCAGGTTAAGAACCCCTGACTTAAAAGCCTCTTTTTTGTGCTATTAATTGCCTATAACTGACCTTCAAAGTCATCCTTCTCTCCATTAGTCTAGACCTGTCAGTGTCTGTGTCTGATGTGTCTCAGTAGCCCTCCATCATAAAAGAAGAAGAAGAAACTTTGGTAGAATTTCTTTGCTGTGGAGAGAGGGAGAGTGAGTATAACATTTTCTTTTTTACTCATTTCAAAAAATGCCAGAGGCTTGAGTTCCCCCTAGTCCCTTAAGGATGAAACTTGATCATTTTATTGTGAGTGAAAACAAGGCCAGAAGAAGGCAGGGGTAATGGAGAGCAGTAAGTGCACTTCTGTAGAATGTGAGTGGGACAGTCAAGGAAAGCAGATAGATTTGACGTAGATATAAAATTGTAGAATAAACGTAGTGTGAGAGAGCTCATGAGGAGTGTGGTGAGATGTTCCTTATACCAATTCATTTTCCAAGCTATCCAGGGAAATGACATTTAATTGTGACATCCATCATAAAGGAGATTTGACTACATTCTTATTCACCATCTGCATATCTTAAAGATTTAGTGCTTATCTGCATCTTAAAACTTTCTTTTCAGAATGGATATCTTATATCTTCTACCTTATCTTAGGATATGGCTGGTAATAAACACGCCTTTGGAGGATCAAGGAGGTATAGTTCCTGCTCAAAGCTTATTGTATTTTTTTAATATTCAGCTCACCTGCTTTTAGAGAAAAAGCTATAATGGGATGCTTCCCTCACCCCCACTGCTCCAAATAGAAATCCTTGAGTTTCAGGTAAGTATTTGTAGAGAAGCCATGATTGGCAATGTGTCTGTATTACCAACCCTGATGACTTGGGAAATGGGATCTCCAGTTAATAGAATGGCCCTAGTGGTTCCTAGCAAATCTCTCTTTGTGAGTGTTATTTCCACCCCTCTAATATAGCTAACCCGACAGCTGAAAGCAGTAGTCTCTTTTGGGTGAGGCAAAGCCCATCCTTTCCATAGACCTCCATCTCACTTTAATAAATTTGAAATCACTATTTTTTCAGTCCAATATACTTCCAAAGTATCATTGAGGACACAGTACATATTTCTGAAAAACTGAAATCAACACAACAGGGCAATGTAATGCCATGAGGTATAGCATATAGTCAAAAATAGCGAGGGTCTTTTCAACAGGATGAGTATCGAATTGGTGACATTCAAATGTTGCCCTCCTTTCACTAGATGTCTGACAAATGTCAGATGAAAATATTCAGCTGATGTGACTCCAAATAGCCACATTTCTTGAATTCATCAAACAGCTATTTTGTCCCAGCCTAGTCTGTAGTACTGTATGTATACTCCAATTTAAAAGAGCCACTTCAGGTGAAACAGAAAAATTTAACTGTGTGTGTGTGTGTGTGTGTGTGTGTGTGTGTGTGTGTGTGTGTGTGTATGAAAAGATACTCTTCCCTCTATTGGGGTCTGTATCTCCTTCCCTGACTGCATAATTCTCAAAACCATACCTAGTTTGAATGAGTACATTACAATAATGTACAACATATCTTTACATTAAAAACATGCAACAATTTGATGTCAGTGAATCATAGACTATCAAGATTTGGAAGAATCTCAGGGCCCAACTAGTCTTTTACCTAAGACAGAATCTCCTCTGTAGCACCCTTAGATTTGGATTTAAGACTTTTAGTGAAGGGAAATGTCCCAGCTCCCCAAAGCAGCCAATTCCACTTTCAGGATTGCTCTAATAATTAGAAAGTCTTCCCTTATATCAATTTTAAATCTGCCTCTTTGCATATTCCATTTCTTGCCCCTGGTTCTTGCCTCTGGAATCAATTAGAGTAAGGCTTATCTCTGTTCCCCATAATAGACTTTCAGGTACTTTAAAATAACTACCATGTCCCTTATTTAGTCTTTTCTTCCACAGTCCAAACATCATATTAAGACACTTTCCTATTGTGGTCACTTTCCTTTGGATGTTGTTGTCCAGTTTATCAATATCCTTCCTAAGATATGGAACCCAGAACTCAGCATAGTAGTTCATATGTGACCTGCCCAGGGCAGAGGACTGAAGGCCAGACACTTCTCTAGTTCAGAACTCTATGCCCCCTGCCTTAATGCATTACATTAGCTTTGTTTGTTGTTGAGTGTTATTAGAGGCCACCATGGCTTACTGGATAGAGAGCTGACCTAGAAGCTAGGAAGACCCAGGTTCAAGTCCTGCCTCTGACTTCCTAGCACCATGTCAAAGCTCTGGAACTTTAGGCAAATCACAGTTCTCTAGGGAGGCAGCTCTCTAGGACTTGAAGTTGCAGAGAAAGTGCCAACCTTCATTAATAGTCAGAGTTTCATACCTTGGAAGGTCTCTGTACCATTTAAAGTTCTTTAGATTCATAGAGCTTGGAGCCCACTAAAAGCCAAATATATTTTTCAACTGAGTGGTTGCCTAGCTATGCCTCTCTTCCCCACCCACATCATCTCTCACCACCATACTCATATGAAATAGACTTTAAAAAAAATCAAATGTAAGGCTTGCATTAGGCAGCTAGGTGGCGCTGCACTGGATAGAGTCCTGGGCATGGAGTTAAGAAAACTCATCTTCCTGAATTCACATCTGTTCTCAGATACTTCCTAGTTATGTGACCCTGGGTAAGTCACTTAACCTTCTTTGCCTCAGTTTCCTCATCTATAAGATGATCTAGAGAAGAAAACATCAGACCACTATAGTATCTCTGCCAAGAAAGCCCCAGGAAGAGTTGAGCATGACTGACATGACATGACAACAGCCAATTCTGTTACTTGACATAGTTAACAATCTCTCCTAGGTTTTTGTTATCTATGAATTTGATTAACATGTCATCTCTGTTTGCTTGAGTTATTGATACGAATGTTAAGTACCAGAGGTCTAAGCCTAGATCCCTGGGGCATTCATAAGAGCCTTTATTGCAAGGTGACTTTGCCCTGTTGGTATCTAGCCATTCAGTCTGCTTGGAATCTGTGTAAGGGTATTATTGTCTCAAGTATATCTTTCCAAAATTTCAAGAAGAATAATATGAGTGGCCGCATCAAATATTTTGCTAGTATCTGGGTAAAATTCCCTTGATCTACCAGCCTAAGAACTCTTATCAAAAAAAGAAAATTAATTTGGCCTGGCATGGCCTGTTGTTTAAGAAGTCATGGTAGCTCTTTGTGATCACTGCTTCCTTTTTCACATACACAGGAAGATTTCAGTTTGAATTCCACCTCAGGAGTTTAATAGCTGTGTGACTATTGGGCAAGTCATTTAACCTTTGCCTGCCTCAGTTTCCTCATATGTAAAATGGGGATGATAATAGCCTCTTGTTGTCATGAAGTCCAGATGAGAAAATATTTATAAGGCACTTTACAAATCTCTAAGTGCTATATAAATGTCACCATCGTCATTATCTATTTGTTTAATGATACATTCTAGATTTTTTCTACTACAGCTGAAATCAAGTCAACCAACACAGTTGGTTTGTAGACTTTATTCCCTTATCTATTTGAAAAGAATTGGAATAACTTTTTGCTTTTATCTAATCCAGTGAAATCATTCCCATTCTCTAGAATCATATAAAAAATAATTCAGTAATCTCTCAAAAAACACATCAGCCAGTTCTTTTAGTATGCTGGCATTTGGTTCATCTGGAGCTGGTACCTTGAACTCATTAAAGGCAGCTCTGTTATGTCTTGGTGTCTTTCCTTGTCTCAATATTCAGTTTCATTTTAGACATTTTTGTTCCATTTTCCAGTAGAAAGATTATTTTCATTATCAAATAAAGTAAAGCAAAAGAAGGGTTCAGTGGTTTTTCCCCACTTTATACTCTTTGAAGCTATTTTTTGTAGATCTTTCTCTTTCCCCCTCTATAGCTAAAAATAAAACTCCAATTTGTTAGCCTTAGCTATCCTCTGCTCTTTGTGAACTTTCCACTAAGTTTGGACACTTCTTACAGGTTTTATAAGATTCTAGGTTCATATATTTTTATCAGTCCCTATTAGGTGCATTCCATTTGCTATAATTTATATATATATATATATATATATATATATATATATATATATATATATACATCCTATTCTCAGTTAACATCTTCCAATCCAGTTTTTCCCTTCTCTTAACCTGTTCTCTTCTGAAACCCTTGCCTCTGATTGGCAGCAGAGATGAAAATGCTGCTTGTATCTTGGCTATTATCTATTAACAAATTAGAAAATTGGGCTTTTGTTGACACTTCTTTTTTTCAGCCTTATTTCCATTGTTTAATTGTCCTCATTAGTGGCTCTTAGAAAAGTCAAAATAATAGTGTGTGGATATTTTTCTAAAGTAAAAAAGTCTCGGGATTAGTAAAAGCAATGGAAGATTATTAATTAGCCTTAGTGACCAAAGAGTAAACAGAAGCCAAATTTACTACCTCAGTACATGCTGCTTTGATAAACTGTCATCACTAATGAAGTCAGCAGTTGTCTGTTAAATAAACAAAACATTAGCCTATTACAGAACTGTTAGCACAGGCAGGGCCTACTAAATTGTTGATCTTTGATGAATAGACTATTACTGCAGTCTCATGTTCTTTAAAGTGAGGGAGGAGAGAAGGGGGAGGAGGAATATTTAGGTGATTCCCAAGACCCCTTCCAGATCTCTGAGCCAAAGTGCACGTACACACCTTAACACCCATCTCAGGGCATATTTGTGTGTTGTCATTGTGACAGCAACACCACCTATCACATTTTTTGCTAGATCCATAGCTATAATTCTAAGAACACACAAAGCTACTGTTCATTTTCTCTTTGACAGTACCATTAGTAAGTAGAAGGAGGAAATGAAAGAATCCCCTTTAGTCATCTTCAGAAAGGCTGATTATTCCGTTAGGTGTATTTTTGTTTGACATCTTGTCATTTGGTAAACACACAATGATTATTCCTTCAGACATAGATGAAATATTCATTAGAAAGGAGAGCGAGGAAATTAGAAGACTATTAAAAGTAAGAAGAGACTCATAAGAGCTGTCAGAAAAACTGTGATCCCAAGAAACAGGAATCTAGATTGTCATTGATAAGGATCTCCCAAATGCCAACTTTGAAAAGCTGGCTTCCATAAAGTTTTCAGGAATCTTGGCCTCCATTAAGATTTCTATCCCTGAGAGCCTAAACTATAAGTATGGTATCTGCCTTGTCTGCAAAATAGAAAAGATCTTCACCTGCTCATTATCTTGGGAACTGAACATCCTTCTCCATTTGAATAAAAATGCCTATTTCATTACTGATGGGAACACAGAGTTCTGTGTACCTCATGATTTACAGTAGAGCTCACTGCCGAACTGCCTTATAACTGAATAGACTATTGAAATAATATCTTAAAATTTTCTTTGGTATCAAATGAAGCATACTACATATTTCAAAAGAATTTACTAAATGACTGTTTTCTAGAGGGTATGTGGGAAAAGGGAGTTAGAACATCACTGGTTTAGAAGCAGATGGGACCTTCAGAGCCATCTAGTTCAATCTCCTCATTTGGCAGATGAAGGCCCAAAGAAGGTAAGGAGCTTGCCCAGAGTCACAGAAGTAGTAAATGGCAGACCTGGGTTTTGAACTTGGGTCCTCTGACCTTGAATTTAGCACTCTTTTTTCCTATTCTGTTCTGTCCCCCAACAGAAATTGAACAGAAGATTAAATGGAAAGTTAGGTTTAAAAAAACCTGAATTTTGATATGTCAGAAATCCCATGACTTCCTTTTTTGTCAAAATCTCCTTAAATGAGTTTGAAATAATAGTAATAATTGTATTTGGACGGACCTTAAGGTATTATCTAGTCTTTGCCTTCATCGCAAGAGAACATCCAGGTTAAAGGTTAGTAACTGATACTAACTGCCATAGAGGCCATTGTTAGTAGACATGTACCTCTTTCTTTTTCTCTCCCAATCCTCCTTCTTTTGCTTTTCTCTCCTACTCCTTGGCCCACGCATGGGTCCCAATGGCATTGTTCATCTCTCCCAAGGACACGTGAGTTCTAAAGAAGCTAACCCTTGTTCTAAGCCATACTTCCCTGCCTTGATTAGGAGAATGTTCTCAGGGACTGAAATAAAAGCTACACCAAAGTCAAGGTATGTTTTTTTTTTCATTATTTCTTCCTAGTCTACATAGCTTGTCATTCTATCATAGAACTATATTCCAGGATACTGAAAAAACTGTCAGATGTGAAAGCTGAGCTGCTTTTAAAAATCATGGAGAATAGTAGAAGTAATACAGGACCAAATTAGGCCAAATTTCCCAAGTTTATTCTTATTTACTTTTCTCAGTTAACAAACATATATTGTCCTTTCCTTTTGCCCAGCCCCCCCCCAATCAAAAACTCTTGTAATAAATATGCAAGGTCAAGCAAAACAGATTTCTCTATTGTCTATGTCCAAAAATGTGTACAGATTTCTCTGTTGGCCATGTTAAAAAATGTGTCTCCTTCTGTGCATTTAGTCCATCTCCCATCTCTCAGGAGGTGGATGGCATGTTTCATCGTTGGCCCTCTGGAATCAATGTAAATCATTACATTAATCAGAGTTCTTAGTTCTTTCACACTTGTTCATCTTTATATTGCTGCTGTGATGCAAATTATTTTCCTGGTTCTGCTCACTTCAGTCTGTATTATTTTATACAAGTCTTCCCATGTTTCTCTGAAACTGGCCCTTTCATTTTCTTTCTTTCTTTTTTTTTTTACTTTTTGGAGGGCAATTGGGATTAAGTGACTTGCCCAAGGTCACATGACTAGTTTTTGTGTCAAGTGTTTGAGTCTGGATCCAAACTCAGGTCCTCCTGACTCCAGGGCCGGTGCTCTATTCACTACGCCACCTAGCCACCCCCTTTCATTTCTTTTGGCAAGAGGGTAGAACCTTCTAACTGTAGGCTATCGAATTTGACTGCACTTCTGGAAAAAATCTAGAAGATAGTATTAAAAGTATTTTTATTAAATGCATCATCACTGTAGCATGGATGGAGAGTCACAGCTGAAAGCAAATGTACTCACACAGGCCCATATTCCATGCTGGAGGTTTTTCAATACTTAATATTTTCAAAGAGTTATCTCTGCGAATTCATTGCCTCCAGGGAAATCATAATCTGGCTTATTTTCTTTCTCCCTTATGTGTACTAGACTCCATTCACTCAACTTCAGACTCCCAGTCAACATTTAAAAGTAGAATGTTCCAGGCAGTAATGAATCTAGGAGGAGATAGTGTCCTGTTTCCTTTAATGAAGCAATAAGATATCCTAATGCATTTCCATCTGAGTGCTATTTCTTACCCCCACCCCAACAGAACTGATTCAGTCCTCCCATACTCATGACGCCAATGGGGAAAGTCTGAGGGAAGTTGCAGACACCTAGAGACAGGTTGAATAGGTCCCAGGCTCCTTAAGTGCCAACTGTTTTACTAGCTTCCAGTCTTCCCTTGAGGATTCTCTCCTGGTTCCTTTTTACTAGTTGTCTAGCTCTGGGGTCGTCTTCTTTTTGCATGATCTTGTATATACAAGCTCTTGGTGCACTGACTTAACTGCTTCTCACAATTCATCTTTAGTCACAGATGCTACAGATGTGGGGCTTCTGTCCTCCTTGAGTCGCCAAACTCCGTTATTTTCAATCTTTTGCCTTCAACCCCAAGTATTCTAAGCAATGGAATTTTCTAGCAGCACCACATCTGCTGCAGCCCACCCTACGAATTTCTTTCCTGCCCTCCATTCTCCTGGCCCCGCTTCGAAGGGGAAGGAGAACAGAGAAGGAGCTGTGGCCAGCTCATATGCATGAGCTGTTATGTTACTCTCAATTCTTGATTTATAACAAACACCGTCACTCAAAGAAAATAAGGCCACTTTGCAGTCACAGCTCCCATATTCAGACCACTTTCATCTCAATCAAACAGGGAGAAGGAAAAGTGCAACCATACTATAGTACCCTGCATTTTAGCCCAATCAGATCAAATTATCTGAAGGACAATCACCACAAAATCATTTGTTGTATGTTCACATCTGAAACTTTGCGGTATTTTGGGTGTGGCTTTTGTTTCACTTATATACACATGTACCTACAGTAAATTTTCTGATTCTGTTACTCTTAGTTTATGTCTTTTTCTTGTAAGTCTTTCCATATTTCCTTGTATTCTTCTTATTTATGATTTTCACAGTGCCATAATATTCTGGTAAATGAACATACCATAATTTATTCACCTATCTTTCAATTTTTGGGTACCCAAGTGATTTATTTTTCCTACTACAAATAGAACAGCTGTGGATACTTTGTACAGATAGGTCTTATCATTACAGGAAAGTCCTCACAGTGGCTTTGCTGGGTAATAGGGCATGAACACTTTTTAAACTCCTTTTGAAAAGCAATCTGACAACATATAGTAAGTTTGCATCATTCCACATTTCCAGCAATAGTGTGATAGAGAATGCTTTCTTCTTTGTAGCTCTGGCAACTTTGAACCAATGGGTGGTTTTTCAGTTATTGTTTTTTTAATTAAATGCAGTGTGCCATTTCCAACTGAGAAAATACTTATTAAGCAACTCCCTAGTATTAGGCATTATGCTAAGCACTCTGTATACTAGGATAAAAAAGTGAAAGTCTCTGGTCTTCAGGAGCTTGCTTTCTACTGTGAGAACACAGAATATGCATGTGTGTGTATGCATGTATGTATCTGTGTGTGTATAAACAAGGTAATGAAAGAAGGCATCAAGGGAGACCAGTGTATTGTAGAAAAATTGAGGAAGGAGAGAGCCCTGATAACTGAGGATACTGGGGGAAATGCAAATGGCACCTGAACAGAACCATGAAGGAAGATAAAAATGGTTAAAGGCAGAGATGTAGTTTTTTTTCCCCCTTGATTTGTGATTTCATTGATGTAAGCAGCTTTACAGCAAGGAAAATCCTTCTATCAGTGCAGATCTGAATCCATTCTGAGAATTACCTAGTATTGCCCAAGGACATTGGGTCAATGTGTGACAGAGGTAGGGCCTTGAGTCTGAGACCACTATACTGCACTGCTTCTCCAAATGCACAGCTGCTTGATATGGAATGTTGAGCTTCTGGAAGACCTAGTATTCTAGAGCAGCTCGGAAATGTAAGCTTAGGATTGTCTTGATTTCCTTTTCATTGAAGATTAGAGAGTTTGAAATCTTTTAGTGTGCTTAATAACAATTTCTATTTCCTACTTCAAAAATGAGTTGTATGTGTCCTTTGGTAATTTCTCCATTGGGGAGTGGATATTGTTCACATAGATATGTATCTTTAATTATAGGTTCTGGATGCTAGTCCTTTATCTGAACAGTAGGCTGGAAGTCCCATTCACGTTTCTAATGGTGGTATAGAGGTGATCCAAGCTTCTTAAAGGCTGAGTACAAGACCTGGCAGATACTCTATTAAGCAACAAAGGCTTTTGGTAAGGTCCTGGTGAGAGATAAAGCTTGCTGCCTGAATACTGGCCTGGGTATTCATGCATAAGCTCCTCATGGGCAGCTGGGCCTCTCACTGATGAATCCTTTGGACATGACCACACATGAAAAAAAGAAATGTACAAAATTCCCTGGTAGGTTTTGGAAAAAAATGAAAAACAGAATCACTCATACTATCAAAAAAAGGAGAGACTGTGAAGAAATCAACAAGCAGTGCTCCATATGCCTAGAAAACTTCTATGATAGTAGACTTCACATATATTTGAGTTACTTTCATGAAATATGAAAAGGGAACAGTAAGACATAGATATGAACTGCTATAAAAAATCAACTTCACATTTGGCTGAAAGGTATAGAGATATTTCACTGTGTGTATTGATTGATTACAAAAAGCCTTTGCCTTGGTCTGGGAGAGCAAAATTCATTCTAAATTTAAGCCTCTCCTCTAACAAGATATCCAAATATGTATGTATCACATATATAAACATGATATAAAATTATATATAAAATATATAATATGTATATATACCGACTATATATATATATTTATTTATTTTTAAGATCATACAGAATTCCTTGATGAATGCATTCATAGAAATGACTTTATTCAATAATCCTGTGATCAAGTTCAAGCAAGCCCTAAAAGGTGGAGCTACCTACTCACCAGAAATGTCTGCCACTGTCTTGGAGGGTTCTCTGGGTGGAATTGAGTTAGAAGCAGATGATGAAGTTGTCCAATTGCTTTTATTTGCAGATGTAGTCAAGCCCTTCGATATTACATGTGTCTTCTCATTGAGATCATTGGACATTTGAAAGAGATCAACCTAAAAATTAACTCTGGAATGACCAATTTGAAAAAACAGTAACCCACTGACTTATTCCATTAGTACACATATCTTGGACAGACACTGCTGATTCAGGAGGAAGGAGAATGGGAGACTTCACTGTTTTCAGTAATTTCAAACTGCCATAAAACTCACCTTTTTACACCAGTATTTTCTCCACGATGCTGTGTAACTGAAAGTCACTGTCAAACAGATTTCTAACTTGTGTTAAAACACAGTTGGAGCTGATGTCATGATGGCCATGGAGAGATGCAGAACAAGAGTCAGGTTCTCACATATTGCTGTTGGCAATCTCATACTAAAGACTGGTCATGAAAGATACCATCAGAGTAATGTATGATCACAAATAGATGTGGGACAGTCAGGTAGTGAGTAAAGAATAACATGGACAACTTGCTACCCACAAACTATTCAAAGACAAAGAGAAATGGGTAAACGTGTTGGGTATATTCTCTGTGGACAAAGATTGACTAGGATCCACGTGCCTGTGTGGATTCACCTTTGCTAGAGGAAGGAATACTCACATCCCTGAGATTGAATTTATCTCCAATTCAGTGAATTGTTCAAGAGGTTTATAAGGCACCTACTATGTGCTATACATTGTGCTAAGCACTGAAGATATAAGGATTAAAATGAAAAAAAAAAACCTGTTCTCAAGTAATTTCCATTTTAGCAGGTGAGATAACATGTACCCAGATGGATCAGGTACCATGAGAATCCCTCTGGATACCTCCTCTTCCCCTATCCCAACGTGCTTGTAGCTGCCCATATAACAATGCGCTCCTGAGGAACAGGCAACAGGGCACCATTCCACTCCCCTACTCCCAACCCCTACCACCCCCTTTTCACCACATACTGGTTACCTTTTTCTGTCTGGCTATTAGTGCCATCCTAGCAGAAGGTAACCCAGAGCCTTGCTCTGTTAAGACCTTTAGGACCACTACCTCCTTCCCAACAGTCACTGCTCAGGAACATGACTGCCCACGACACTTAAATTATGAGGGAGTCATCAACTACAATCCATCCAATAAGGTAGTAGACCACTAGACCTAGGACAACTAGGTGGCACAGTGGATAGACCACCAGGCCTGGAGTCAGGGAGACCTGAGTTCCAATCTGGTCTCAGACATTTATGGCTGTGTGACCCTGGGCAAGTCACTTCACCCTGTTTGCCTCAGTTCCTCATCTGTAAAATGAGCTGGAGAAGGAAATGGAAAACCACACCAGTATCTTTGCCAAGAAAATCCAAAATGGGATCACCAAGAGTCAGACATGACTGAAATAATGACTGAACAACAAAATGTCTGACATGTATATATATGATATATATGTGTATCTATATTTATTTATATCTATATCGTTATATCTCTGTATATACACGTATATATCTGCATATATATATATATATATATATATATATATATATATATATATATATAATCTTACCTGCCTTTGCTCCCCAAGATCCAGATCGTGGTTGTTATGTTTGGCTCAAAGTCTGCACTTTTTAACCTTTTTGTGTTTTCATAGATGCCTTTTGCAAGCTGGGGAAGCCAATAGACACCTCACAATAATGATTTTAAGAGTATAGAACAAGATACATAGGATTACATGGACTCTATGTTGAACACCCTTATTCTAGGAGATAATGCTATAGCTGATGAACCATATACCTTAGGTATTCTCTGCCATACATCCTAGTGAAATGAATTGAGACCCATAGGTGACAAAGGCAGCTTACAACTCCTGGTATAGTCAGGCATGGAAGTCCTTTCTCTCTTCCTAGAATACTTACTGATCTTCCCTTGAGTTCCCTTGGTCTCCAAGGATCTACTCTTCTCCTTAGCCATTTTTCTTCTCTGCTGACAGGGGTCCTGTTCTTAGAAGCTGCTTCTGCTGTCTAGTGACTGTCCTCTGTATCCATCTTGGGTGGTGGAAATTTCTACTGCCTTAGTTGTCCCTGGAGCTTTCTTGAATACATGAACTCTTGAACTGCAAGATAGGCTTTCTTTCTGTCATTTGCTAGACACCATGGCTAATGGGGGGGGGCATGGAATAGGGTAAAAATAATCTTGCCCCACCCAACTTGAGAGGTCTTCTCCAAAAAGTTCTACCAAGCCTAGACTTCTTAAAATTTAGCTGGTGTCTCTGAGACATAGCTATTTACTGCCAACTCCACCCCTATTTTTGCTTGTCCATTGAGGTAGCTTTCTTTAACAATTTTAGAGAAAGGAGGCCATATATCATAAAGAGATTGGTCATAGAGACATGTTTCTCATTAGTTTACAGTCTTTTTAACAACTCAAGAGTACATTCTGGTCCTTCTGGACTGGGAGCTGGTTAACAATCAACTCCTCTCTACTTTTACAAGTGGATAAATCATATATATGTGTGAATGTATGTATGTATATATCTATATCTATCTGTCTGTCTGTCCGTCCATCTGTCTGTCTATCTATATTTTATTAAACAAAATCTGGCCCTTGAGATAGCTTTGGAGCCTGAATGGTACAATAGCAAATATATAGAGTTCGTAAAAATTATATATATAATATATATATGCATGTATATTGAATATAAGGCAATTGACTAGGAAAAGTCCCAGCCCCTGGATGAATAAGAAAAGACTTCACATAGAATATGGTGCTCAAGCTAAGTCTTGAAGAAAACCCAGGGTTTGTACTGATGGCTCTCTTTTGTCAATACAAAAACACAGAAATGAAACAATGACCATCAGTGTGTGCAGAAAAGCAGGTAGAGGGGTGGCTAGGTGGTGCAGTGAATAGAGCGCTGGCCCTGCAGTCAGGAAGACCTGGGTTCAAATCCGACCTCAGACACTTAACACAAAAACTAGCCCTGTGACCTTAGGCAAGTCACTTAACCCCAATTGCCCTCCAAAAAAAAAAAGCAAAAAAAACCCAACCAGGAAGGTCATTATGTATAGATGGTGGAATGTGTAGAGGGAACTAATTTGTGAGAAGACAAGAAAGCTAGGAAGGGGTCAGGTTGTTAAGAAATTTTAATGCCAAAATAGAAGTTTATATTTGATGCTCAAAGTAGTAGGGAGCCACAGAAATTTATTGAGAAATGCCAGAGGGAAAAGAAGTGACATGGGCAGAGCTATGCTTTGCAAAAAAATACCTTGTTGCATATGTAGAGGATGGCTCACACCAAAAGTAATGAGGTGTAGAACCTGGATTGTGGCTGTACAAATGGAAAGGGGTAGAATATATGAGATGCTGTAGAGATGAAAAGGAAAGGATTTGTACATTGGTAAGGTCTAGAAATACGGTGCAAATGAGACAGTGATGATATCGAGGTCATGAACTTGGGTGATTGCAAGGTTGATGGAGCCAGCGGTAGAAAATGGGAAGGTAGAAGAAGAGGTTGATTTGTGAGGGAAAAGATAATGAGTTGTCTTTTGTGCATGTATTTGATAATTCTATGGGAAATCAATTTCAAAATGTCCAACAGATGATATGGAATCCTGTGTCCATTGAGGTAGCTTTCTTTAACAATTTTAGAGAAAAGAGGCCGTATATCATAAAGAGATAGGTCATAGAGACAAAACACTGGAGAGTGACTGGAGCTTAATGGAGAGATCTTGGAAGTCATCTACGTAGAATGATAAAGAAACCTATGGCAACTTATGAGATCGCCAAAGGAGAAAAAAGAAGAGTTCCCAGGACAGATCCTTGGGGCTGAGGGGAGCACCCGAGGTCAGAGATGGGACATGATTGATGAATATGTCCTCTTCTCTAGCCCTTCATTTTTTATGTATTTTCAGTGTCATGCTCCCTGAGTTCCTAAAGGATGAGGGTCAAAAATTGAATTGGAGTTGTAGGGACCTCCTGTTGGAGTGGAACATCTGCTGGCCGGGGTTAATACTCTTCTTAAGCCAGGTGAGAAAGAAAGACAAGACAGCAGCTGCCTTTCTATGCCTGGGCCTGGAAGGGCCTGTGTGGACTTCGTTTTTATTAGGGCATCTACCTAAGAAAATAATTGAGTCTTTAACAAAAACTGTATTTGCTAAATGATACTTCTGTGAGCTATCATGTAAGGATTCTATTTAGGTACTTCAAATTTATCATTGGGGTTCATTGGGATTCCCTGTCTACTTAAAATAATGGGGCACAGAGTTGAATTACTTTGTGTTGTTTGAGAAGAACTAAGGGTTGCTTCTTTTGGCTTGACACATTTCAGTTTGTCATGCCAGTCCTTTGAGGTGTAAAAAATCAAATGAAGGCGCTTAAATAATTTAATTTCTAAGCTTGCTTACAGCTCTGTGGTTTATCAAACCAGATGTCAGTAGTCTCAGTTTCTTTCAGCTCAGCTGCCGCCAGAATAGGAATTAAAGTCAGCTTTGTGTGCCAAGGATTTGTTGGACGTTAAAAAAACATTCATCAGTAGTAAATAGGCTAACCCATGATTTTGTTGGTTTGGAGAACTCCAGGGTGAAGAAACTCTCTTTACCAATGCAGGCTGGTACATTTTCTGCAACTTAGTCTTTGGAAACCACCTACAGTACTGCAAAGTAAAATAACTTACCTCACCTCCCCCAGCAGCACAAGTGGGGCTCGAACATGGGTTTTCCTGGCTTGGAGGCCAATATTCTATTAATCCATCTCTGCTGCTTCTGGGATCAATATTTGTAATATTAACACAAGGCATGTTGTACGTTAGCTACTGCCCAATTTTGAAGCAGTGGTCCTTAAACTTTTTAATCTGAGGATCCCATTATCATCTTAAAAATTATTGAAAATGTTCCACATAAGAGCTTTTCTTAATGTGGCTTATATCTTTATCTTTATTTACCATAGCTGAACCTAAAACATCTTATTATTATTAGGGAAATTATCTTGATTGCTCAGATCCCCTGAAGTCTCAGGGACCCAGAGTGGTCCTGGACCACCCTTTGAGATCTGCTACTCCATAGCAAAGATTTGTAACCTTTCTTGGGTTCTGGACCCTGTTGGCAGTCTGGTGAAGCCTTTTCAGAATCATGTTTTTAAAGGCATAAACTGCATAGTGCTACAGAGGAAACCATCTATATTGCAATACATTTATCAAAACAGTGAAAAACAAAAGTTCACAAGCCCAAGGTTCTAGAGCAAATATTCACTTCACTGGTAGTTAAGGTACATGTTAATGTGCATTAATTGTGCACCTTTTCCTGTATAACACAAGGAAAGGAAAGTATGAATGTTGTTATACTGTTCCTCATAAAACTAGGTTTTGAAAAGGGTTCTTTACATCTAGTGAAAAAATGTGCATTCAAATCCACCTTTTCCAACACAGGTGAGAAAAAATAAGCTAAAGGAAAGTTTGTAGGCCCAGTCAGGGAGGTAACTTGATAGAACATAAGGAGTATGGGGATGAGTCGGGAGATCTGGGTTATCGGATCTGATATACCCCTTGCTAGCTGTGTGACTATAATGAACTTACTTCTCCTCTATGGACTGCCCTTTGATTTCTAAAGTCCCTTCCACTTCTAACATTTTGATCATTCGTATTTGTTTTCTAGTCTCTGAGGACTATTCTCCCTGTTTGCATTTGGCTATGGTGTCATTGTGAGACTGAGATTACCCTAGATGGCCAGAAGTCATTCACTCCTCTGGCTATTCCTCTCACTTAAAATCCCCCCTTCCCCCTCCTCTAGATCAAAATTTGTCCCATCCTTCAAGACACAAATCAAGCCTCATCTCCTCCAGATAATCTTTCCAACTCATGTAGCCCACATTGTTCTTTTTGGACTCTTAGCATTTCTAGTCTTAAGGAAAGTAAGTGTGTGTGTGTGTGTGTGTGTGTGTGTGTATACACATATACACACGTATATACACAAGCATATATCAAGTTTGCATAGTTATATAATTTATATAAATATGTAATTTGTAAACTAATCACAGCTTAGGAGCATTGGTATGATATCCCTAAAGACTGAGCTGACACACTGATCTAGGCATGCCTGTGATTATGTCCTATCTTATATTGTTCTTAGTCTTCTTGCGTAATTGTCTTCTCTCCCAAGCTAGCTGATAAAGCTGTTTGGAGTCAACTCTCAAATCTTAAGACTGTCTCTCACACAGACCTAAACTCACTACTGGGCACAAAAAGAGAGCCCTGAATATACATGCAGTGCAGGGTTGGTACATGTTCACATCAAATAAGATGCAGTCAACACCTCCAGGTACTAGGAACCTGCTCTTGGGAGATGGGAGAACTGCACATATTTGAGCATTCTATGTTAGCCTGCCATGCAATAAGAAGCCACCTCTTTCCTTTGTCTAAGTAGCTGCTACTGTTTGTCTTTAAAACTTCCTTATTGAACACAATGTGTCTCTCTTCTGCATTTGTGTCTCATGGTGGGACTTGGATCTTATTTCATTTTTAGTTCTATGTGTAGGGATTGGCATCCTTGACCAAGGATCTCAAGCCATGGTAATCTTGGAGTTCCAGGATTCCAATTCACCATGTTTGATTGATTAATCGCTGTAAATTCTATACCTGGAGACCCAGAATTGAAGGGCATTAAAACTGAAAAAGGGAGCCTTTCTCCACAGGATGTCTGGTTGGTACTTCCTAAAGGAGCCAAGAGAGTCTTTTCTAAGAGTTTTGATTAGGGGCCCAAAATTTAAACTTAGAGCATTGAAACGAGATAGTCTGTGTTGGCCCCTTCTACGAGTAGACCATTTTACATTTCAAGGAGCTGGTCTGTGGAAAATAGGATTTTTCTTCTGTTCACCTTTCTTCCACATCCTGTATAAGATTCCTTAATGTGCAATTATTTTTGAAGTTTGTGGAAAATCAATATCATTATCCCACAAATTTATAAACTTTGAAACTATAATCTTATTAACTGTTTAGCTGTTCCTCTGAATTTTTTGTAAATAAATTATATGGTCTACAAAAAGAAATAATTCTGTCATCTTTTTTCAATGTTTATGACTTTAATTTCTTTCTCTTCTCTTATTGCTGCTTGTAGCCTTTCTAGAATTATGTCTAATGATAGTGGGAAGTTGAGGCAGCCTTGCTTTAATTTTGTCTTGTATTCATTGGGAATGCCTCTAGTCCTTCCTCATTGCAGCAATGCTAACTTTTGGTTTTATTAAAAATGACCCTTCTGTTTCTATGTTTCTTAGAGCTATGTGGATAAATGGATGCTTTATGTTCCTTATTATATTGAGATTTTTTATTCCCTTAGTCTTTCTCCTGCTCTTTTGTAAATTTTCTACTTTTATTTCATATTTGGTGCAATTGTTACTCTTTTGAGTTGGTGAAGGAGATCTTGGTTTAGATGCAACTTCTCTCCCTTGACCATATTTCCTAGAAGTCATTTATTCACTCATTGGGTTGCTTAAAGTTTAATGTTTATTGAAAGTAAACTGAAAACATGGGATATAATGACCATTAGATAAATCTCAGTAAATAACTTTTGGATTGACAGATTCTGGAAAAGAAATATAGTTTATAGTTAGCTAATGATACATTATTATAGGTAAGAAGAATTCCTTGGGTTACTTTGTATGTAGATAGAGCCCAAAGTGTTAGAAAATATTGGAAATTTTGACCAAAATCAGTATTTAATTTCTTCTCAAAGTATCGGCAAACCCTGAGAATGAATGAAGGGAAGAGATCTCTGAATTTTGTGAATGGCTGCCCTGGCAAATCTGTTCATCACTCCTTGTCATGATATTTGTGAATTATTTTTTCATGCTGAATAGTTGCGGTCAGCCTCCTGCATTGATAAATGCTCACACAAGTCCCACTGTGTTTCACATGGGATGAATTTTTTGCTTTGCTGAAAATATGGGACAGAACAGAAGGGATCTTTTTCCCTGTGACTCTGTAGACAGGTGCAATGAGAGAAACAGAGATGGAGAGAGGAGGAGGAAGAGGAGAAAAAAGGAGGATTCATTTGCTATGTGTAAAGTACTAGACATACAAACAGAAAAGCAAGATAGCCCTTGATTCCAGAGAGCTCACATTGTAATGGGCAAAACAAGATGTATAGGAAGGCCCAGAACCAAGGCAGATGGAAAGGTCCTATGGTCCTTACAATGCAGTAGCTAAGCAGATGGTAATGCATCATCTTGAATGTAATTTCCACTGGCAAAATCACATAGGTTTCTAATGCTATACCATTTAGTAGTCCGAAGGACATTGGTGGCAAGGCTTTTTTTCTTGGTGTTCAGTAGCTGTAGCCTAGTGCATATCAACAGAAAAATGACAATTCATTAAGTAAAGTGCCCTCTGCTAGCCACTATGGAGGACAATGCCTGCCTTCAAGCTTTTATTCTTGCTTTGAAGCAAAGTTATACCCACTTACATTAATCATCCATAAGGATGTGATAATGTAGTAAAAATTACTTACGGAAGTGATGTGAAAACCAAATTACTGAAGAGCCATAAAGTAAGGGAGCGATCACAGAATCTTAGGTTTGCAGGGACCTCAGAGGTGATACATTCCAGGCCCTACCTGAGAGCAAATCACATTTTGCTATTGACTAATTGTCAACTGACAAGTAGTCCAGCTTTTGCTTTTTGCTCCCCTGACTAGGGATCTACTAATTTCAGAAATGCCATTTATACTTTTATCTAAGATGTTAATAAATATATTACATATCTTTGAAGCACTCAGAGACACCTCCCTTTTAAACGGGCATTGAACCATAAGCAACTACCCTTTGGGTTTGGCAATTCATCCAGTTTTTAATCTTTAACATATATATATACACATATATATGCATATATATATATATATATATATTGTCTAGCCCACATCTTTATTTCTTCTCCACAAAAAATTCCAGGAGATTTTTTTTTGTCAGATGCTTTGCTAAACTCTAAATGAGACATACCTCTATTATGCCCATTATTTACTAGGTTAGTGAACCTCAAATTAGTAACAAGTAAGATCTGCTATTAATGAAGCTATACTTGTTATTCATACTCGCTGTATCCTTTTTTAGATGCCCCCTAACTATTACTTTAGGGGGAAAGGAAATAAGCACTTATTAAGTGTGCCTACACTGTGCCAGGCACTATGGAAGGCCCTTTACAAATATTATATTATTTGGTCCTCACAACAGCTGTGGGAGGTAGATGCTATTATGGTCCCCATTTTACAGTTCATGAAACTGAGGCAGAAGTTAAGTGATTTTTCCAGGGTCACATAGCTAATAAGTGCCTGAGGCTAGATTTTAACACCAGTCTTCCTGACTCCAAACTGGGTCCTCTATCTAATGTGCAAACTTTCTGCCTCTTTAGTAATATATTATACAATTTTTCCAGTAATGGCAGTGTTATTTCCATTCTTCCATGCTACTAAGTTAGCAATAATGGGTAGATGGGTTCAAAAGTAATAATGGAAGGGGTGGCTAGATGGTGTAGTGAATAGAGCACCAGCCCTGGAGTCAAGAGGACCTGAGTTCAAATTTGGCCTCAGACACTTAACACAATAACTAGCCATGTGACCTTGGGAAAGTCACTTAACCCCAATTGGCCTCCAAAAAGCAAAAAAATAAAAGTAATAATGGAAAAGTCAAATCTCTAGTTTCATCAACTCAGCAGTATCGTACTAGATGAAACTGTCTTTTTCTCTCTCCCTCTGCCAATGCTTAAATTTTTTTTTTATTAGGAAAGTGTAAAAAACCTTTGAGAGTCAATTTCATTCCCTCTCATGTCAAAATAACAAAACCCTTACAACTTATTCTACCCATCCCTTCCCCAAAACTTATATAAAATGCAGAATTTCTAAGAAACTTCCTGAGTGCCTGCAAGGATATAATCCTCACACCTATCAATTCAGTAGCTTTCTCAGGGCTTATAAAGGTCCCATACCAGTTCCTTCACTAGTAAACTGCATTTCTCTCCTTCAGTTTTTTTTATGCTGCTTTTGCTAAGAGATGAAATCTGAAAGCTCTCCGATCTTTGAAGAGCTTCATAATGAGGCTGCAGTCTTGTCAAGTTGAATAAACCTATTCACTCTCAATTCTCTCTCTCTCTCTCTCTCTCTCTCTCTCTCTCTCTCTCTCTCTCTTTCTCTCTCTCTCTCTTCTTTTTCCCTCTTCCTCTCCCTTTCTCTCTCTATCCCTCCCTCCCTCTCTCTCTCACTCTCTTTCTCTCTTCTCTCTCCCTCCCTCTCTTTTTCTCTTTCTCTCTTTTTCTATCTTTCTCTCTCTCTCTCTCACACACACACACATACTCACACACACACACACACCCTTATTTCACTTGTACTCCATCATTGCTTCCTTTTACATATTTATTCCTGGAATCAGAAATAGACTCATGGAGTTGAAGATTCTTTCAGTAGCCAGGAAATAAGTATCCTGAAGATGCTGACAATCAAAAACCCTTCCTTTGTTCCCTAAAAGTGTCTTAGCCCTCAACTAAAGGAACTCCTTCTCAGGAGTACATACATTCTCCATGGCCTATTCATTTCTAGAGTGCTTTACTGAGAGTGCCAACAAGCTTCCAGTTTCCACAGTGATTGTAATGATCTGAACATCTGCCCACTGGGAGTGGGACTGAAATCACTGAATCATTTCATAAAGGCTACTGCACAGTTGACAGGTATGATGATAAATTTCCCATTCGCTTCTGGGTCTTTTCAGTTCTTCCCGTTTTGTCCCAGATTTTACCTCTGCTCTATTATTCAGGCTGGGTTTGCTCTATTGTCAGTGCTGTTCTTCATTTTGTAACTTTAATGTCTACATTCAGATGGCACGTTATATGGTGGGAGGTTCCTGCATCCTATCAAATGAGTGAGTACTTTGAGCACATAAATACTGGAAGTAAAAGAAATTTGAGTTGATTCAGGCATCTTGGGTGAGTTGCAGAGATTTACACGGGCCAAAAAAAGAAGAAGAAAACCAGGCTGAGATTCTTAGATGCAGGCCTCATAGGATTTAGATTCAGGAAGGACTTTTTATATCTGTTATTTATATTTTCTTATACCATCTAGATTACCAACTGTATTCCTCCTTCTGCCCACCTCCCAGAGAGTTGTTCCTTATGACAGACTTTTAAAAGAAAGGGAAAGAAGGCTAAAAAAATAAGCCAAACTGATCACACTTGAAAAAAAATGACCTTCTAGGCAGTGTTCCACACACATGAACCTCAGCTTCTGCAGAGAAACAGGGGGAAACTATCTTGTCATTCTCTATTATTTGGGAGCCAAGTTTGTTGGTTATAATTTCAGATTATGTTTGGATTGTTTTACCATGACTGTTCTTTCCATTTTTTCTAGATAATATCTGTTCTGTTTTCCTGACCTTACTTACTTTACATCTGATCACATAAGTCTTTCCATGCCTCTCTGTAGTCATTATGTTAGTAATTATGTCATATTCCATTTACAACAATTTGTTTAGCCATTCCCCAATTTATGAACATCTATTTTGTTCCCAATTCTTTACTACCACTAAAAAGGTACTAGAAATATTTCCACGTATATGGAACCTTTCTTTTTGTAAATTATGATCTTGTTGTATGCATCTAGCTGGGTAATCTCTGAAATAAAGGGCATAGGCATTAGAGGGACTTTATTTGCAGAATTTTAAACTGCTTTGCAGAATTCTAAATTGCTTTCCAGAATACCAGAGGAGATAAGACTGAGGCCCATAGAAGGAAAGAGACTTGTTTGTGTATATATAGGCATGAAATAGATCTATACTTGAACTCTGGTCCTCTAATGGCAAGGCCAGTATTTCATCCATTATGTTCTAGTGCCTCTAGATGACTCTATATAATAACCTCACTAGTTTGAATAAAATAAGAAAAAATCGAATTAGTAATTAAAAGACCTTAACTATTCCATTTAATATTGTTCAGTCTTTTTCAGTCGTGTCTGGTTCTTTGTGACCCCATTTGAGGTTTTCTTAGGAAAGATCCTGGAGTGGTTTGCCATTTCCTTCTCCAGCTCATTTTACAGATTAGTAAACTGAGGCAAACAGGGTTAAGGGACTTGCCCAGGATCACACAGCTAGACTGGATTTGAACTCAGGTCTTCCTAATTGTAGACCCAGTGCTCTGTCCAGTGAAGCCCCACTTAGCATTTGTTTCCAACAAATTCATACTTGAATTCAGAGCCACCTTTATTATTGTTGTTTAGTCATGCCCAATCCTTCATGACCCCATGCACGCCAATACAGTCCATGGGGTTTTCTTGGCAGTGATACTGGTGTGGTTTGCCATTTGCTTCTCTAGTGAATTAAGGATAATAAATGATGTGACTTGCCCAGGGTGACACAGCTAGTAAGTGTCTAAGACTGGCTTTGAACTCACGTCTTCCTGGCTCCAAGCCTGGTGTTTTCTCCACTGCACCACCTAACTGCCTTAGTTGTGGGTGAAAGTATGGGTAAGCACCCATATGTCTTTTGGTAGCCTACTTCTTTTATGAATATCTTTGCAAAAAACAGTTTGCCAATATGTCATGCCCATTACATCATATATTATGTATTCATATTTGATTCAATTAGATTCACATTGGCAAAATTTTATTAAATACTACATGCATATAACAATAAACAACCTTTGGTTGTTTTGTTAAGAGCACTAAACTAAGAATTACAAGGCCTGGTTTTGAATACCATGTTTACTAATTTTTTTTTTGCTTTTTTGGAGGGCAATTGGGGTTAAGTGACTTGCCCAAGGTCACATGGCTAGTTTTTGTGTTAAGTGTCTGAGGCTGGATTTGAACTCAGGTCCTCCTGACTCCAGGGCCAGTGCTCTATTCACTGCTCCACCTAGCCACCCCCATGTTTACTATTAATAGCAGTTTGCACTTAGTTACATCCCTCCCTCAGACCTCAGTTTCCTCCCTTGTTAAATGAGATGGTTGAGCAAAATGCTCACTAAAGTTCCTGCTAGCTCCTGTATTCTGTGGTTCTGCTGGTTAAAGATTTTCCAGTTTGTATCAAGCTTTCATAAATAATTCAGATGAACTTTGCTCTAAGCTTTGGATGTGTTCCTTCTGTAATTCTGAATCATATTTTGACAAATTGGTTCATATAATGGAGGGACTCTATATGATGCCATATTTTTTAAAGCAAAAGCCTTATGTAAATGTGGACTTTCCATGTGTCAAATGTGCTAGTAAACTGATACACATAGCACCATCCTCTAAAGACATTCATTTCTCAGGTGCTAGTGACCAAGGACTTAACTTTTCTGTTGATTCCACTGGTATTTTTATTCATGTGCATAACTGCATTGTCCAATTTCATGTGCAACTTAAGTCCCTTGCTTTAGGACTTTTCAAAAATATGTAATTGAGTACAGTTGAGTTGTGCTTGACATTTATGGAGGATAATTCGAATTTTCTGGTGCAGTTTAGCCCAATTTTCAATTAAGGTTTGAGCATAATTAGATTGCACTCCCTCCAAATTAGGTACAGGTGGTCAAATATGGATACAGATGAGAGACACTCAAAATCTGCTGTCAGTGTTTCCTGTTCGTAATTCAATCATGCAGTTAGAAAAGGTGTTTTGAAAAATTTACTCCACAGAAGTGTCAGGGCATACAGATAGTTTGAATTGAAGTTGATTTTTAAAAATTATTCTTATTTTTCCTTTGAAAATGTTTTACTGCTAGCCAAGACAAATTAGCAATTCTCTATTGCTGAAAATGTTTGCTTTATTCTGAATCTATTGACTAGCACATCTCTAATGAGGGGTGGCAGACATGCTTTTGCTATCAGGTTCTCTGAAGCCATACTTTGTCACTGCTATGATGGAGAATTCCAAAGGCCGGGGTGGCTAGGTGGTGCAGTGAATAGAGCACTGGCCCTGGAGTCAGGAAGACCTGAGTTCAAATCCAGCCTCAGACACTTAACACAAAAACTAGCCATGTGACTCTGGGCAAGTCATTTAATCCCAATTGCCTTCCAAAAAGCAAAGAAAAAAAAAAAGAATTCCAAAAGCTTCCAGTGTGTTCCTTTACCTCACATTGGTTGCTGTATAAATCACTGTCCTGGTTTGCTTGCTTCATTCTCCATCAGCTCATATAGTTTTTCCAAGTTTCTCTGAATCCTTCAGATAATGTTCTGGAGAATTCACAGAATGTCTGAAGTTCCGAAATCTTCAGAGAAGGTTTGCCTTTTCTTATGACGTGTATATTCTTATGAAATGTGAGTATCTTCTTAAATTCAACTGTTTTATATTCATATTCCATAATTTAGCTATTCTCCCATTAATGGGCACCTGCTTTCAGTTCTTTGCTGCTATAAAAAGTACTTTGAAAATTTTATCTCTGTTTCTGCCTCCTGGTGGTATCATTAGATCAGAGGGTATTACAGTGCAGTGACCTTTTAACATCATTGTAAATTGTTTTCTGGAATGGTTGTACAAATTTGTATATTCACAACAGGCCATTAGCACGTCTAGCTTCCCACAGCCCCTCCAATATTTATTTTCATTGTTTATACCCTTGCTAATATGAAAGGCATGAGGTGAAACCTAAAGTTATTTTGATTTCCATTTCCCTTAATATTAGTGATTTGAAGTTTAACAAAGAACAATTTCTCTTTTATTGGTAGCTTTTCTTTATTCTTTTGAAAACTTCCTATTTGTATTCTTTTATTTGAAGAATGACTCTTCTTGTAGATATACCTCAGCTTCCCCTAAATCTTAGATATCTGAATTTTATCCGATATTTGCTGCAAATGTATTTTTCACTTGACCACTCCTCTAGTTATACTGGTGTTGTTTTTGTTTGTATGGAAGCCTTTCAATTTTATGTAACAACAATTGTTCACGTCAACTCCTGCAGTTACCTCTATCCCTTGTTCTGTTAAGAATTCTTCCCTTAATTGTATTTGAAGTTACCACTTTCCATTCTCATTTTTTTAATGTAAGAAAATGACAAGACTTCAGCAAAGCTGAATGTTGGAAAGTCAAAAGAAAGAGATATTAACACTTAAAAGGGAAGCCCTTTTAGCTATAGAGGAAGCACTCCACACCTTGAAAAGGCCTGAGTCTTAAATAGCTTACCTACATATGCAGCTAGGTGGTGCTGAAATGGTTAGAGCACCTGGTCTGGAGTTGGGAAAACTTTCTTTCTGAGTTCAAATCTGGTTTCAGACACTTACCAGATGTGTGACCCTGGGCAAGTCCCTTCACCCTGTCTACCTCAGTTTTGAGAAGGAAATGGCAAACCAGTCCAGTATCTCTGCCAAGAAAACCCCAAATGGAGTCATGAAGACTCAGACCCAACTGAAAACAACTGAAAATACTACCTATGAAAAGTTTAGGAAACAATAAATTTGCCCCTAGGTTACGCATACCTTTGTCCTGAGCCCCTTACTTGCATAAGACCACCATGAAAATTTGGTAAGTGTAGCTGAGATGATGACTATAAATAAAGGCAGGGTCCCTCACTAAGGGAAAGCTGACCTGAGCCAGACATGCTGTCCCACGGATGAGGCTTAATTATTCGCACTTCCTGCCTGGAGCGATCAACTTCAGATATGAGACTGAGGAAGTTGAAGGGGGAGAGGCTTTTGCCAATCCTAAGATAAAGGTCAGATACTCATCAAAAAGTGTGCCCAGAGAATCTAGTGGATCAGCCTATCCAACAGAGATGTTATACCCTGTGAACAAACCAGAGCCCTGTCCAGCGGAGCCTAAACGTACTTGTAACCAATGACTATTTGCCAGGTCCATCCTTTTCTATTTATGCCATGAATCCATTTGTAGCTTGTTGTCAAATGTGGTATAAGGTGCTGCTCTAAACCTAATTTCTGCCAGATTGGTTTGCAGTTTTCCTGGCAGTTTTGTTTGTTTTTACTGAAGTGACTCTTTTATCCCAGGAGTTGCAGTCCTTGGATTTAAAGGATGACTGGGTGTTTTAGGTTTTGGTTTTTGTTTTGCCTGTTCTGTGGATCAGGTTTTCTGTTATTTAAACCAGTGCTAAAGTTTTAATTATTACTGTTTTATAGTATAGTTTCATATCTGGTAATGCTTTCATGCCTATTTAGAAAATGTTCTTTTATTTTTCCAGATGACTGGTTATTATTTTGTCTAGTTCTAAAAAAACAACCCCTTGATCATTTGGCATTAATTAATTTAATTAATTAAATTAATAAATCTATTTACGTCATACCATCATTTTTATTTTGACGTTTTCTTACTGAAATAACTTTCTTTTCCAGAATTGGGATCTCTGTAGCTCTTAATATGATAGGTTAACCTTAATGTGATTCTTTTTATTATTGGTGGTACCCAAACCCATGGAGAGTAGTGAGAACAAAAGTATTTCACAAGAGTAAAGTAAACACTGTTTTATGGGCTTTATGAAGCTAACAGCGTGCTCTTGAGTTATAGTCCTCTCATGAAAAGGCTTTAAAAGTTGAACAGAAATAAAACCTTTCAGTCAGGTTCTTATCTTCCTTGCATGCATGTGAAAGGAAGAAAGCACTTTTTTCATTTTCCATTTCTTATTCACCACAGTGAAGTGGAGGAAATTTTTTAGATTTTCTGAGACAAGAACATCTTATAAAGAAATACTTCAAATCTGCATGCACAGTTTTATGTGGTAATTTCTAATGATTGTGTTTTGAATCATGCAGAATATTGACTATTAATAGAACTTGAAAATATGGCAAAAATCCAGCTTTCTTCAAATTTCTGTTTAATATGCAAGAGTAAATCCCTGCCTATTTCCTTTTTCCCATGTTCCCACAAATCTCTTCTACCTCCTCAGCCCCACAAAGGTGCTAAGAATGTATATTATTTCTTTAATTAGGGGATGGGCAAATTAATATAGATGGTTTCCAGTGATAGCCTAGATAGCATGAATAAGAATTATTTCTTCAAATTAATCTTCACCAGCAGGCTATGACATTTGGGTCATTGCTACCAGTTTCTAAAGGTGCTTTACTAGCATGTGTTTTGCCATTGCAGCAGTTTTGAATTTATTTTCCAGGCAAGATCCCTGTGCCATTTTTGGTAGAAAGTTGAAAAAAAGATGGTGGTTCATAATGGAGTTGAACTCTAGCCTCCTTTCTAAGATGTAGCTGCCTAGACTCAGGCCCAGAGCATGTCTATTCCAGGCTGCTACATCTTCAGGCTGAGCACAGGATTATCTGCTACTGAAGCTCCTTGTCTGCTTTTGTGTGGGCTTTTTTTTCCCTTTGGGGTGGGACAGTTAGAAAGGGAAAGTCTGCACCTGCGAGGTTATCAGTGTAGGGACCCCCTCAACTGCTACAGATCAGCTCCTTGTATGCCATTAAAATTAAAGTATGCTGCTTCTCCCTCATATGTTATGTGTGTTCGATTTTTTTGCAGTCAAAGTATACACAGAAATCAGGGTTAGAGGGACAAAATAAAGAAAAAAATAAATATGCCACCATTCTCCATGTTTTTTAGGAAATTGTTGTTGAGTCATTTTTCAATCATGTCAGACCATGTGACCCTATTTGGGGTTTTCTTGGCAGAGATACTAGAGTGGTTTTCCATGACCTTCTCCGGCTCGTGTTACAGATGAGGAAGCTGAGGCCAGCAAGGTTAAGTGACTTGCCCAGGATCACTCAGCTAGTAAGTGTCTGATGCCAGATCTGAACTCAGGAAGATGAATCTTCCTGACTCCAAACCCAGCTCTCTGTCCACTGTAGCACCACCTGCTTGCCCTTTTAGGGAATCGACCCTTTTAATTGGGTACCTTAAGTATACCTATGCTAAAAAATCTTGACATTGGCCAAGTACTATATTAGCACTTAGTGAAACAGAGGATAGGGTTATCCCTTAAACCTCCCTACCATCTCTGGATGCAGTTTCAAACTTATTTTTCCTTGTCCTTGATTATGTCCTATTAACTACTTTATTGTATTCGACCTCTTAGGCAGTTTTCATGCAATAATAACCTTATTGATTTGTATCTTCTAGCAGTTAGTTATTGACCTCCTCTAGTTGGGATGATAGTTAAGGGACTTGAAAGTAAGGAGATCAAGTCTTGGTGATTGGGTCTGCATTAGAAACTTCACCTGCTCTACCAAAGAACTGTTAGAGAACAGTTAGGAAACAGGAAAGGAAAGAGGCTTGAAGAAACCCAGGGCTACTTACTAGCCACTTCTGTCCAGGAATAACTGTTATTGATTCCTCTCTAGTTTCTAATTTCTAACTGGATCAGTGATAATATGACATTGTATAACCAGAGGTGTTGCCTTAAATGTGTGGGTATATCTATGTATGTCAATTAAGATATTAACAATACCTTGGACAGTGACATGCTATATTTGACTGAAAACAATGGAACATGATGGACAATGGGTTTTTTTAAAGATAAACTTATAGGTGAAACTTTATCTTCTTGGAGAGCTAAAGCTGAACATGAATCTACCCTAGCTTCATTCTTCTTGCAAGCAGGGTTGAAGACTAGATGACCACTATATAGTTTGGGACAGATCAGGAGTTTTTAACCTGGGGTCCATGAATTTGTTTAATTTTTTTTATTGCTGCATTTCAGTACAATTGACTTCCTTTGTAATTCTGTGTATCTTATTTTATGAATTTAAAAGTATTATTTTGGGGGCAGCTAGGTGGCACAGTGAATAGAGTACTAGCCCTGGAGTCAAGAGTAGGTGAGTTCAAATCAGGCCTCAGATACTTAACACTTACTAGCTGTGTGACCTTGGACAAGTCACTTAACCCCAATTGCCCTGCCTTCCCCCTTCCAAAAAGACAAAAAAAAACAAAAACAAAAAAAGTATTATTCTGAGCAAGTGTTCATAGACTTCACCAGAATACCAGGTGGGGAGGGAAAGCAGGGTGTCTGTGATATCCTTTCCCCAATTGATGGACATCTCCTTAATTTCCAATTTTTTTTGCTAGCACTAAAATAGCTGTTATAAATATTTGTGTTCACATAGATCCTTTTACTTTTTTGTTTTTTGTCTCTTTGGGATACAGACTTAGTATTGCCTGATCAAAGGGCATGCATAGTTTTCTAGCCCTTTGGGCATAATTCCAAATGGTTCTACAGCATGGTTGAATCAGTATACAACTTCACCAACAGAATATAGTTCACATTTCAACCAAACTGTACAATAAGCAATGACCTGGGCATATGACGGAATAACTATCTTTTTTTTTAACTAAAGGCTTGCAGAGGAGGTAGCCTGAGATTTTCTTTGTGGCTTTTAACAGATGTCTGAGGAAGTTTTTCCTAGTACTTAACTTAATATGAAAATCCATCACCCAATATAAAATTACAAAAATAATGTTTCTAGGATGTGCACATACATACTTCAAATGTTTGGAGCTGCTAATTATCAGTTATCTCCTATCATAGGAACTGGGTTAAGTGAATTTGGTGCAGCTGCTTGGTAGAAAATGATGTCAGCAATGTTTCAGTTGGGAGGTAATTTTTCTTAATTCATTACACAGTTCTAGATTGTCTCTTGCTCTAGAAAGAGAATGCCTTACCCCCAGTACTCAGGAGAGGTTTCAGATTTTTAAAAAAATTAACCAAGTGACAGTTATTAAGCATCATTACTAATAAGTATAAGTTCTCTGGTTATTTCAATGGCTTTGATGAATAGAATTATTTAGAAATGTTGGCATTATTACAGTATAAGTCATCTTACTCTTGTTTTTAAATTTAAAATCTGTCCCTTTGATCAGAGATACCTGTCCATCTTCTACTAAAATCTCCCTCCAGGGCTACATCATGGTGCAGAGATGACCCTGGGGTCTCAAAGTCTGAAAAGAGGAACACAAGTTCTGGTAGAACTTAATAGTCACCAAAGTCTTTGAATCTGGCTCAGTGCAGCATGATATGACTATTGGGGATACACTATTTAGAGAGGAGCCACTCTTTGCATTTGCCCATAAAAGAGAGTCTGTGGATCCTTTCTACAATCTTTCCCCTTTGCTTTCCTTACAGAGAGATCTTGAGAGTACAGCAGAGTCCACAGTTGGGGCCTATGGTTTCTCTTCTTCAGGAGCCACCAATGGCTGCCTTGGGGCAAAGGCATGTGCTATAAATGTGTATCCATGAGGAGAGTTCTTGTATAATGCTGAGTTCCTGGCATCAGTCTTTAGAAAGTCAGCAAAATGAAGTTCAGGATTCCTAAAATCTAGCCTTGTAGCCAAAGAAGGGGGAGGGAGTTCTTGGAAAGCAGAATCTCAGAATCCAGCCCTCTAACCATAGAAATTGGAGTTCCCTGGGCAACACAAGCCTTTGGACTTATGTACTGAACAACCTCTAGTTCTAAGGTTTAGGGATACAGCTCATTCTTGGTAAGGGGAATTGATTCAGGATATGTCCCTCCTAACTCTCCTTAAGGGATACAGCAACAATAACACTAAAAGCACAATATGAAAGAGCAAGGGTCCTAAAGCCACGCTCCTCTTCATCCAGATCTATCAGTACTGAGTCTGTTCTTCCAGAAGAGTCTAAACAGTCAGAGTAGTGCTGTAACTAGCTGCTCGCATGAGGCTGCATAAGGAGAAAGAAGTGAGAGTGATGCCTAACAGCCCTAAGTGTCTTGGTGGATTCCGAATCACAGAGTGGAACTATGAGTCCGGGGGACTGCCATAGGTCCGTTCCTATGGAAAAGGGGATTCACTGGAATGTCACAGAGCTTCTCTGTTCACATTCAAAGTTTGGTCTCCTTCTAAGGGGAGTACCAATCACAGTGAGACATTACTGGTTATGAGGGGGACGGGGAGTAATTTTAGGTCTTATTTTAACCTTAAATTCTAAATTTAGGGGAGGGGGGGGAAATTAGGTCTTAGCTAAGAGGCAGGAATATTACATTGATTTTGAACAAGCTACGATGGGCTCTTTGTGTTTTCTGCATTGTTTCTGGGTTACTGTGAATTCTTCTCACTTTCTGCATCTTTTGTGAAATCTGTCCCATACCTAATATGTACATTTTCACCTTGAGTGCTTGTATGGAAGTTGGGAATCCTGTGTACCCATTTGTGGAGACCTTCGTGCTTGTTATATTCCAGGGTTTTCCAGGTTAAAGTTTGATGTGGCCATAACAGGTCTAAGTATGTGATATTTTTTAGGTCATGCCCAATATCATCCTGTGTTCATGTAAACCCAGAGCTTGGCACGCTGTACCATTTCAAATATTCAGGTTGAGAAATTCGTTTCTAGGGATTGAGAAGGAGTTAGAGGCAAGAAGGCAGGACACTCAATCAGCTAGTAAGTTTGTTCAGACAAGGAAACTGGTGTTCCCTGGCTTTAGTAAAACACTGGCTTGGATAAATGATGATGGGTTTTGTGGTTCTTTGGAATTGCCAAGATTTCATCAGCGAATTATATCCTGATTCAGCTCTGAATAATGTATGTTTTTATTGTGTACTCCTTGCACTCTCCGAGTGATTTCCAAACATGAATTCCGACTGTGGCTTTCCCAATGAACACTTATTCAGGAGCCACCATTTTTCCATTTGTTCTCACCAAATGTACTTGTTGGGAGGTCAGCAATACTTGGAAATTGCTCCCAGAGAAACCAATCATCATCAAGTTTTATTGCTTTTGTATGGTATAAAGTGCTCCCAAATTTACAACATCAACAACAATGTGGTGTCAGCCACTTGATGCAGAAGCACATGGTGGTTAAGTATCTGTGTACAGGATAACTGGGCTGCATGCGATACAGATAACAGTAAACAGCAGGGGTACGTGTCCTTTTAGAGCTTCCAATCTAAGGTCAGTAGGTAGCAAGGTATGTTATAAGACCACACACACACACACACACACACACACACACACAAAACCATCCAGGTTGTGTCAAAGTGTGGGGCAGCAGAACTGTTTGAGAGGGAATTCAGATGACAGTTTTAGAAGGGCAAATCTGTTATCAGCCAATATAGGTAGAGCATTCTGCAAATTCTGATTAAAGGTCTCCTAGGAAAGATAAACTTTACTAGGCACTGGGGGAGTATCAAAGGAACTGATAAACATTCATCCAAACAATATGGGCCAAGTGGACAAGAGTGGAAACAAAACCCTGATGAATTTGGATGAGGGAGAGACATCAGAGAAGGGAGCCTGGAACAATGGGAAAGATGTGAACAGACAGAGGAAATGGCCTAAGCTGGGGGGTAAGGAGGTAAATGCATAACAGACTTGCATGACAGCCCGAGATCAGGGCAGTTGGGCTTGACTTCAGCAGCTAGAAGTATTGATTGAGAACTCTTGGTCACTCTGCACAGTGAACAGGGATTGGAGTTTTAGATATACTGACTGGTTTCAGGGACCCACCTTGTACCCCACTTCCAGTAACTTGATCCGTTATGGTTCCTTAAGTTTATTCTCTTTCTCTGGTGGGACTCCATTTCCTTGGGTACTGGAATTAGGCATTGGCTGGTTGTATGGCCCTAGGGTCTGGAATCCTGGCCTCTGTGATTGTTGCTGATACCTGATACCAGGTCTTCCCTGCTGCTGAATGCCTGGCTGCTTGCCTGCCTGGACCTCAGCTTGTTGCTTGCTGCCAGGCTTTCTGGATGCTCTAGTCTCCCCGTCTGTGACCTGCTGAACTTACCTGATGCTGATTACCAGCCAGATTTGCTTGTTCTGCCTGCTGCTGTGAACGTCCCTGAATTCTTACCCTGCCATGGTGGCTTTACATAAGTCCTAGCTCTCCCTGGCCCATCCCACTGTTGACTGACACTGGGTTCAGAATGGATGGATATTGAATTTTTGGCATACATTGTTTTGCTTTAAATTCACTACATCTGGTGGAAGAAAAGCCTGATGATTTCTACTTGAAATTTCTGTTTGTAGATGACTATAGCCACCCTGCCTCTTTTCCCTTAGAGTCCTTTAGTTTAGCATTGGGATCAGTATTTTTATAAATACACACATTTAAGGCAACAAGCAATTATTCAGCCCTATCTATGTGCTACTATCCCCTATAGTACTGGGGTACAAAGAAAGACAAAAACAGGATCCCTGCCTCAAGAAGCTCCCAGTCTAATGGGGAGACAATATGTAAAAACTATGTAAAATTTAAGACATGTGCAGAGTGGATGGAAGGGATTCTGAGAAGGGGAAAACGTGATATCATTTTGTTGTGTTCCTGACATTTCAGTAGTGTTTTAAGGGGTGCCCAGTACTTTACAGGCATCATATTAGATGAACTTCACAATAACCTTGTGAGGTGAGTGCTATACATATTATCCCCATTTTACAGATAAGAAAATTTAGGCACAGACTGGTAGAAAGACTTGCCAAGCTTCACACAACAGATATTCTCATTGATGTGGTATTTCCCTGTTCAAGCTCCAAAGCCATCCACATCTGCTCATCTTGTGGACCTCTCAAACACATCTACCTTTTGGTTTGTCACGTAGGACCTTCCTGCATTCTCTTCACATTGGCAGGCTGTCCATCAGCTTTTTCTAGTGTTCCCAGTATTTTGTTTTTATTTGGTTTTTGCTAATTTATTTCTTGGATGATATCCTTTTGATTTTCCTCATAATTCCTTTGTACCATTTTGGAACAAAGCAAGCCAAATGTTGCAGCCATTAACTTTGAGTTCCTTGTAGTTAATGCTTTGAAAATAAGTGCAAAAAAAAGTACAGTGAGAAGGCTTTTTGTCATTTACATACTATGTCAATTTCAGTGTCAGTTGAGGCCCCTTTTCATGTCCCTTATGTAGCTTTTACAAACATATCGCTTGTTTTTTGGATAAAATGAAAATTAAAATGGAAATTTAAGACTTTAATAATAATAGCTAGTATTTATATGTTTTGAGGTTTGTAAAACATTTTACATGCTTTTTAATTTTTATAACAAATCTTGTGAGATGTTATCTCCATTTAACAGATGAGGAAACTGAGGTATAGAGAGGTGAAATGACTTGTTGAGGGCCACATAGTTAAGTTTCTGAGGCAAGATATGAACTTGGGATTTCCTGACTCCAAGTCCAGCATGCTATCCATGACACCTCTTTTGAAAGGAAAATTCTTTGTTTGGAGTTTCACCCTGATTGATGAGAGAAAAGTCAAGAAAAAGAGAATTAAAGGGAGTTTATTAAAAAATAAAAGATAGCAACACATTAATGGGCTGATCACTAGATGCCATCAAGGTATTCAAGATTTAGCTAGCTTTTGAAAAAAGATAAAGACAATTAGGATACGTCCACATCAGCAAAAGGGAACGGGCCTTTGCATCTCAGTTCTGTCCCAATTGCCTGTAAGTGATCGCTAAGACTGATGGCAGGTGACACAGAAGCTGCAGACTGCGTGACATCACCCCCAACAGAGCCTCCCTCATCAGTGATTGACAAGCAGGACTGAGAACAAAGGGGTCACTGAATCAGAATAACTTTCAATACCACCTGCTGCCTAGAATATTTTTTGCTTTTTGGAGGAGGGAGGGCAGGGCAATTGGGGTTAAATGACTTGCCCAAGGTCACACGGCTAGTAAGTGTGTCAAGTGTCTGAGGCCGGATTTGAACTCAGGTCCTCCTGACTCCTGGGCCACCTAGCCTCCCCCTAGAAATGTTTTTTGTTCTCTCTCCATGTCCATTTATCAGTCTTTTAAAGAATTGATAAATCTTAATTATTCAGGTGTGGATTACCTCTTCAGTTTGTAGATCACTTGAGCTCAGCTTTCTCTTTTTTCCCTGTGACTAAACTTCTGGTATTTTCCAGTTCACTTACAACCTCTAGTGGAAAGGGAATAAAAGAAATGGGGTGGCCTTGCAACTTCTATGCTTCCTAGTTACCAGTGAAATCCTTCCACACCTGCCTGCCCCCACCTTTGCTCTGTTGCTCTCAAATAGCTGCTCTTTCCTGTTGCTTTGCTGATGGCTCTTCTTCATGTCTGAGGCACTGTCCCATCTAATTAAATCTAGCATGTGAAAACTCATTGGCCTCTTCACTTCTAAGGCCTGCTGCAAGGCTTTGCTCCTCCCCGAAACCTTTCCTGGCTAACATCCACCCATAATTGCCCTTATTTTACTCTAAGAAGTGTCATATATCTGGGATATTTAGATCCAGAATCAGAGACTGGACTTTTCTGCTGACTAGTTCTGCCTGCTTGGGCAGGGCTTCAGATTCCCCTCCAGGAGAGTGGGGCCACCCTATGTCACAATGTTCTTTATTGTTCTACCTGTCTGGCATCCTCAAGGAAATTGGAACCCCCTTAAGGACAGGGGTCTTGTCTCTTACTGGATGTGCATGAAGAGCCAGTTAAATGTGAAAAAACCCAGGCTCAAGGGCTAGGAACCTGGGGAGCTAGTCTAGACACCAGCATTGACCATTATTTAACTTCTATGTGACAGCTTCCTCAGCTGTCAGGTAAGGATAATACCTGTCTTCCCTACCTCTGGAGGTGGTTACTAGGCTCAATCAAGATAATGAACATGGTAGCCTCTTTGAAAAGAATCTTTTCCCCCCCTTAGTGCCTAATATAGTGCTCTCTTCATAGTAATATGATCTTTGGCATAGAGCTGCAAGGGCCCTTACAGGAAATCCACTCCTGTCCACTCATTTTACAGATGCAGAAACTGAGGCCCAGAGAGATGAAGTGACTTGCCCAGCATCTCATAACCAGGAAGTGTCTGAGGCACAATTGAAAGCCAGGTCTTTTAAGTTCAGTTCTTTATCCACTGTACTCAGCACTGACCATGAAACAGAAGGACATTGAACTGATGGCTAGAAGAATGTTTCTGGCCTGTCCTTGGAAGTCTCTGAGTCATATGGTATGACTGCCCTCTCTACCTCAAATTAAAATGGGCAACAGAATCTGTTGTATTCAGAAGCATTAGCATGTATTAAACCTTTATAAGCAGGGCTTTGTTTCTTAAAACTTGAGCTTTTAAATATCAGCTGTCATTTCCCTAAGGAGAAAAAGTCATTTCTGACTGTTTCATATGCCCTAACTGATGTCAATTCCTTCGGGGAAGAGCCTTTTTGGCACTTTGGCACTTTGTATTCACGGCTCTAGTAGATGTTGTTTGACTGACTGGCCAACTGAGTCTATATTTGTGTTCAACCTGAAATATCAAGCTTTTTTTTCCAAAATAACATTATGATCTACTCTTATAACAGAGAAAGAAGTAAAGGTAATGAGAAACACACATGGATCTAGAGAGCAATATGTAGGATTTACAAGGTCTTCCTTCTCTTAGGTCAGAAATAAAATTGCTTTAAATTTTCCTTCTTAGTACCCATATTTACTGAACTGCAAAGAATATTCCTCCTTTGTCTGCCTCACCCCAACAGTTTGCTTCACACTGCTTTCTCTGGTCATTTTTTTTTCAAATAAACTCTTATTAATAGATTTTATTTTAACATCACCCCCATTTTATATTGTATTTCTTTTCTCACCCCCTGCTAGAAAGCCATCCCTTCTAATAAAGAGGAAAAAAAAAAGATTAAAAAATCAGCCCAACTAATAAGTTTGACATTACATGCAGTGTTTCATATGCATGCTCTCTCACCTTTGCAAAGAATCAGGGGGAGCTCTCTTCTCATGCCTGTTCTTTTGTACCAAGATTGGATGTGAAAATTATGCGGTATTCACTTTCTCCAGTTTTGTCCTTATTTTTTTCATCTCTATTGCTGTAGTCATTGTGTATTATGTTTTCCTGGTTTTACTTACTTCACTTTGCATCACATCAATATCAATCTTTCCATCACTTTTCATCAATTCCATATTAATCTTTCCACCGTATTCATCACTTTTTACAGCACTACATTTCATTACATTCATGTTTCACTGCTTTTTTTAGCTATTCCCTAATGCATGGATTTTTATTCTGTTTCTGGTCCTTTGCTACTGGAGAAAAAAAGTGTTGCTCCAAGTATTTTGATATATATTGAAGCTTTCTTTTTGTCATTGACCTCTTCAGGGCATATGTCTAGCAATGGAATCTTTGGGTTAAAGAGTATGGACATTTTAGTCTCCCTTTTTACATGTTCCCAAACTATGTTCCATAACAGTTGGGCCATTTTACAGTTCTGCCAACAATTCATAGTGTATCCATCTTTTTACAACCCCTCCAATAGTGGGTATTCCCATCTTTGATCATGTTTGAAAGTTTGCTCAGTGTCAGGTGACTGAATTTTTTGATGCATATTTTTCTTTTTTTTTGTGATTTGTAGCAGATTGGTATGTTTGCAATTCTTTGTGAACTATTTGTTCATATCTATTGACCATTTATCTCCTGTGAAATGGATTTTACTCATTTTTATATGTTTCTGTTTCATAGATTTTTAATTATTTTTTCAGTGAGCAGTTGTTTATTTTCTCTGCCTCTCATTTACTTCCATCATCCTGAAGGAAAAAGAAAAAAAAACCAAGAAAGTTCTCATTATAAATATGCATAATCAAGCAAAACAAGTCCATGTCCATAATACATATGACTTATTCTTTATCTTGAGTCATCACATTTCTGTCATTACGTGAATATTGTTCTTATGTACTCCTCTGTATTCAGAATCCTGGTGTTCATTGCATTAATCAGAATTCTTATGTAGAAATATTTGATATGGAATTTTCCCCAGTCTACCATTTCTTTCTTAGTTGCATTTATTTTGTTCATATAAAAAAGTAAGTTAGTAAATTTCATATAATCTGAATTATCTATTTTACCTTTTTTTTAAGTAATTGGGGTTAAGTAACTTGCCCAAGGTTACATGCCCAGTTTTTTCTGTGTGGGTGTTAAGTATCTGAGGCTGGAACAGATCCCCTGTCCTCCCAAATCCGGGGCTGGCACTCTTACTTACTGTGCCACCTGGCCACCCCTCTATTTTATCTTTTTGTAAGCCCTTTTATACCTTCTTTGATTAGGAATTTACCCAGTAACTAGTAGCTATGAAAAGTACCTGATCTGCTTCTCTTCTGATTTTTGATTTGGCGTGTTCTTCCATATTCATGGAATGTACCTATTTTGAACTCATTCTGGTATATGATACAAGATGTTGGTTTAAACCTAGTTCTGACCAGATTTATTTCTAATTTTCTCAGTTCTCCTAAGTTACAGAGCAGTTTCCTAGGTAATTTGTACTTACGTTTATCATACACCAGGTCCATCAGTCAGCAAACAGTAGTTAAACACCTACTCTGTGCTATAGCACTGACGACACAATGGAAGGTGGAAACAAGGTCCCTGCCCGCAGAGAGTGTGCAGTCTAATTGGGGACACAACAGGGAAACAACTATATGTGATCAAGATTTATCCAGGGTACATTGGAGAGAATCAACAGGAGAAAGACACTGGTATTAAGGGACACTGCCAAAATGTTCAATTGCATGCTTTGTTCCATGATGATTGCCTCTTTGCTTTTCCTCATATGCGTAGACATGTATATACATATATGTATGTGTGTATGCATATTTATTTATATAGCATCTAGGTAGCTCAATGGATAGAGCATTGGGCCTGGAGTCATCTGTAAAATGAGCTGGAGAAGGAAATGACAAATCACTCAAGTGTCAAGAAAATCCCAAAAGGGGTGTCAGAGAGACATGACTGAAATGACCAAATGAAAAAACAGCAACACACACATACACACACTCACTCACTCACTCACACACATTCACAAGCTGGTGCATTGTTTCCTCGTAGAATTCTCCTTGAGGGCAGGAACTCTTCACTTTTGCCTTTGCATCCCCAGCCTCTTGCATAGTAGCTACTTAAATGTTTGTTGATTCGTGTACAACTACTAGTGAAACATATTGGTGAAAGTGACTTGATTGATTTCTTCATTCGACAAAGAGATAGATCTCTTTCATAGGAGACTTTCATGTGTGTGCATTTATTATCTCTGTGTAGTCACTAAATTCAAATATAATCAAGGTTGGTACCTGTAACATATTCAGGTCATTTTGCTGCTGGTTACTGCTCACCCTGACCTGACCCTACTTAGATACCTTACCCACATCAAAGAGGGAACTGGGGGAGAAGTGCACAATAGTAGCTTCACATAGATGGAATTTGAGTAAAAATGTTTGTCAAAATCCCCTATTTTTTCTCATTAGAATATTTTTCTCATTTCCATGAAGGGATGTATAGTATATACACCCTGAATACTTTTCATTCATACTCAGAAGTCTCACTTAAGGAATTAAAACCTGGTGGGCTTTTTCCCTGTGGGAGAATTCATCGTGATAATAGGTTCCATATAGAGAGCATTTGATTACTGCAGAGAACTTAACATAAGACCAATATGTATACAGGTTTTAAGGTTGACAAAGTTCTTCACACATATCATCTCATTTAATTCTTGTAACATCTCATTGAAAAGAAAATGACCTTTCTTTTAGGGATTTGGACTGGTAAACAAATGTGTCAAATCAACGTACTAATACTTTGATAGATATATGACCTCAATGACCTCCCTTTAAATGGTAACCTATCCAGCTTTTTCATCCTTTGTGACCTTTGTACATCCATGTCTTTCTCTAAGTCTTCTAGAAGGAGTCCACCCATTATCCTGTTGACCTACTTCTAAATATCATAGTAGTCCATGGGTACCAACAAATAACAATGACTGTCCATTGGGACTTCTTTACTCTTCCTATATTATCAGCCCAACTCCTTTCTTAGCCATACAGCTTTCTGATGACATCTTTTATACCACTTCTTTGCCATTCCTTCTTAATATACAAAAGCCTGCTAATGTCCACCATGAACGTTGTTTGTCCTTTGGGTGATCTACAAATTTAATTTCTTAGAAAATTAGGTATTCTGTGACATCACCACAAGAATATTCATGTTAAAAAAGATGGATTGTTGTTTCATGGAGAAGCTTGGGGTTATTAAAAGCAGTGCACAATTTCCCAAATGCCATGCAGTCTCTCTCTTTTCAATTCTGAGTCCCAGTTCATTTTCTATGTGAAGTGTAGATATGTGTACTGATTGGCCACTCTCTGATCTGTTTGTATAGCTGCATACGGACAATAGACATTTCTCATCTGCTTCTTTTTTTTCCTTTGTGGATAATTAAGCCAACTCTTTATGGTGATTATAAATCTCATTTAATAGGCTTTGTGCTGTTTTTGAGGCTTGATGCAATTAGTGAAATGTCATCCACCATCTAGAGGACTTCTGCACTACACACTCTCCATGATGGAGACCGGTTTTATATCCTCCTTGACAAAATTGAAGGGTCATTGAATAAGGTTATTTATATAATCTTCAAGGAATATTATGTGATTTTGACATGTAAATGGAGTGGGTAAGGTGAGCAAGAGAAATGTTGTTGGAGGAGTGCTTTTAAGGCAAAATGTTGCTCTAGTGAATAAAAAAAATTGAATAGGTCTCAGATAAACACAGTTGAATTTTTACTCTTTGTAGAGAGCTGGGTTACCTTAAATATGTCTGCTATAGAATATAATTTAGAAAAACCTGCTTTTTTCATTCCCATTCATTTATCAAAGATGCCCTCATGATAGATGTATAGATTATTCTCATAAAGATTTTATAGAGATAAAAATAGACATATGAATCAGTAGTTATTAATATTTCACCATCTTTTTCTATAGTCTATACATATAAACATATACACACATGCCTATATATATGTATATACACATACACATATATATAATTTCCAAGTTCTTATAATTCTGTCTTTCAATACCTTAAAAATGGATTTTTCAGTGACCTTAAAATTATGTGCTACCTAATGAGGCAGCTCATTCTACCTTTGAATAGCATTAATTACTAAGAGATTTTTCCTTACAGTGGATCTAAACCTGCTTCTCAGCAAACTTTGTTCCATCTATGATAATAGGTGGTAATGTATAGGAGTGTGGGGTGGCCAGGTAGCACAGCGAGTAAGAGCACTGGCCCCAGTGTCAGGATGACCTGGGGATCGAATCAGGGCTCAGATTCTTAGCACCACACCCAGAAATAACTGGCCGTGTAACCTTGAGCAAGTTACTCAACCCCAATTGCTTTAAAAAAAATGTATAGGAGTGGCAGGGTATAAGACCCTATCAAAAGCCGAGTTTCAGCAATATTTTCAGAACAAAAGCTATGGTTTTTACTTTGTTGAATTTTTAAAGCTTCTACTTATTTTTTTAATCATTCCTTCATTTACCACCTGTTTCTTTTGCCCCACAGTGGATCAACTTTTTTTTCTTCCCATCTGAACACTTTGACAGTGCCATACTTTTGATGTATACCATCCAGAAGGTGTTAGGTTATTCTTATCAAATGATTGGCTATGGATTTATTATTGAACTAATTAAGCAATTAATTAAGCTTGCTTGGTAACTTCATTTAAATTCATCTCAACATACATAATATACTTTTTCAACCACTTATTCACTTTCCCTTTTATGTAATATTAGTGTGGCCTCTGTTATTTTAATTCAACTTTTTTGCCTTATATTACTTCTTAAAGATATATCCATATGTCTTTATATATTTTCAACAGTAGTTGCATTAATAGTATTCCACTATGTTAATGGTCCACAATTTAACTAACATTTCCTCTGTTGTTGGATACTTAGTTTGATTCATCTTCTTTTGAAGTTATAAAGGAAAATGTTCTGAATGTCTTTGGATTTTTAGATTTTTTTCAGGGTATTCTCCCCAAGAAGAAAAATGTCAAAGCTTATGATCACTTCTGTAAAACTTGTGTGCTTTTACTTGCTCTCCAAACTGATAGTTAATGTGTGAAATTATTCTAGAAAGGAATGTGATTGCCTATTTCTTCACAACCCTGCCAGCATTGAGTTTTATAGCTTTTATTTTTGCAGTTTTTAATGCATGTAATACCTCAGAGTTTTAATTTGCATCTCTTTGATTATTCGTGAAGTTGAATATTTATTCAAGTAACTATAAACAATTTGTGTTTCTTCTTTTGAAATTTTTCTGTCTATATCCTTTGATAATTACAGACTAGGACTTAATTTTCTGAGTTTTTGAAAACAGTTCCACATATATTTTGGCTGGTAACATTATTTAATATGTCAGGTTTTTATAGGATATATTTATGTTGCAAAATTTTCCAACCTGTTATTTTTCTTTTTTTAATTGTCTTTGTTAAACAAAAATTTCCTATTTTAATGTAGTCAAGCTTATCTACTTTGTTCCTAGCAATTCCTTCTATTTTTTTTAATGAAAAAATGATCTCCCCTCCACAACTGTGACAATTACTTTATTCCATTTTCCTATCTTTTTATGTTTCTGTTTTGTCTATCATTTAATTTGAATTCATGGAGTTATGTGATATTATTATCAAAATCTCTTTCCTAGAGACTTGTCGACTGATTTTCATAAGTGTGTTTATTAAAACCATGAGTCCTTTCTTCCATTTATATATTCTATATTTTTATCAAACAGAAATCTTTTGTACATGTTTGGTTGGATCTGTGGTCTTCTATTTTATTGATATATTCCCCCATTTTTTGCCCATTACCAGGTGACTATAGTGATAATTGTTTTGTAGTACGTTTCAAAGTCTTAAGGATATGACTACCTTCATCAATTTTTCCCTCAATATTATTCTTGACATATATTGTCCATTTGTTTTTGCATGTAAATTCCATTGTTATTGTATACAGTTCCATTAAGAACCCCCTTGTCATTGTAATTACTGTTATGTTAAATATATAAATTGATGTGGGGAATATTGTCATTTTTATTACATTAATCCAGCCCATCCAGGAACACTGAATGTCCCTGAAATTATTTAAGTTTTTCTTTATTTCAGGCATTATAGTTTCATAGTTGTCCTTCTTCCAACCCTGTCTCTTTCAGGCAGGCTAATTCTAACATATTTGGTGGTCTTTGTTAAGTGAGATTTCTGTTTTATTAATTCAGATATCTTTATTGCTAATAAATAAAAATACAAATGATTACTGTGGGTTAATCATGAATCATGTGGCTTGTAGCATGAACTTATTTGTTGACTTCATTGAAGTTTTTTTGAGTTGGTTAGATTTTTAAATACATTATTATATCATCATAGAGACAATGTGGTACAGTAAAAAGAGGGATGAACTTTCCCATAAGATTTATAGTCATCGGACTTGACTTGGAGTTCTAATTTTACAATTTACTCCCTGTGTGACTTTGGATAAGTCACTTATCTTTCCTCACCCATAAAATGGGGAGGGTGGAAATCTGACTGATGAGGTAATTTCTTGCCCTGCATCTGTGATTCACAAATAGTAAAACTTTGACATTTTCATTTCCAATATGAATCCCTCTAATATTTTTTGTCTAATTGTAATTGCAAGCCCTGAGGTTATATGTTTGTTGGGAGCTGGCATGTTAATATCAATGTACCAGCTGCTTCTCAGTGTCCATTACATATTTCTTCAATGCTGATACATAGGATGATAACTGGAAAAGATCCGAGAGGTCATTGAGTTGTGTTCAGATGAGGGAACTGAAGCTAAGGGAAATTAATTGCTAAAATTAATTGTTAATTAAAAATTAATTGTTAAAAAATAAAAGCTAAGGGGCGGCCAGGTGGCTCAGTGAGTAAGAGTACTGGCCCCAGAGTCAGTATGACCTAGGATTGAATCTGAGCTCTGATACTTAGCACCACACCCAGAAATAATTGGCCATATAACCTTGAGCAAGTTACTTAACTCCAATTGCTTTAAATAAATAAATAAATGAATGAAGGCTAAGGGAAATTGCCCAAAGTCACCTGGCTAGGAAGCATCTGAGACAAGATTTGAACTCGTATTTTCTTGAGTTCATCTCTAGTCTTCTGCCAGTTGGAATATTTCTTCATTCCATATTATTGACCCTCAATAATATTCCATCAGTTTTTTTTTGACAGTTAAGCATAGTTTCACTTGGTTGCAGTGAGTATGACCCAATTGAAGTAATTCATAATTTTCTTGAGTCTACACCATCCTACATTTTCACTTACGAAGCAGTGATCCCAAACATACTACAAGGGGAGATTCATTGGTCTCCACTTCGTCATGCTCTGCTGAGTAACCATGATTTTTTGATGAGTCATGATAAAGTCTTTCAGGAGCAATCCTGAGGTTGTTCCATAGTTAACTGTAGTAAAAACAGTCAAATTACTTGATTTTGCATTTTTGTGAATTTTTTTTGAATACAACTTTTTAGCCAGCTTTGCTTTTTAAACTCTCATGTTTTGATGATTTATTTGTTACCTTTTTTGTTTGTTACCCTTTCAACATAACTGCAGCTATAAGCTTGAGACACTTCATACATTTTCCAGAACTGTCAGCGTACTGGATTTCTTACTTTTTTTCCCCTGACACTCACAGGAATTTGATACAAACAGATTTTGTATTTAAAGATAACTTTGATTTTGTATAAATGTCACTATACCATTTCAGTAATAAATATTGGAGCATGAGCAGGGTTGACTTTCTGCTGAGGGCTGCTAAAAGTCTTTTAATAGAAAACAATGGAGAATGTCAAACATTGAATCACTGTCTTACTGAAGCAATGTTTCTTGGAAAGTCTTTCAGTGCCCAGAAATTTTATCTGTGCTAAAATTTAGACTGAAATGGTTAAAATGGCAGGATATAAGACCCTATCAAAAGCCAGTTTCAGCAATATTTTCAGAATAAAAGCTATGTTTTTACTTTGTGCATTTTAATATCTGGAGATATCTCTGTCTATATAGATCTTTCTGTCTAATGTATTTATTACCAGACTTGGGAATCCAATGGTGAACTCCTAATGAGGAAGTTCCATTTACCAATGCAGGCTAGTACACTCTCTGTAACTCTTAGGCCCTCAGAATTTCCTGAGTTCAATGACTAGTTCAGTGCCACACAATATGTGTCAAAGGTCAGATGTCAGCCCAGGTCTTCTCACCTCCAAGGCCAGTTCTCTATCCACTTTGCCATGCTGACTTTCAGCATGTGTATCTGTGTCTGGGTGTTCATGCATGTATGTGCACCTGTATGTATATATGTAGAAATACACATATGTAAGTGTATAGGTATATATGTATGTGTGTGCGTGTGTATGTTTGTAAATAAAGAATACATTTCAGAAGAACTGATTTTTCAAGCCAACAGATATAGAATTCCCTATTTTCCAAGAAAATGAGAAGTGGTTTCAGAGGACATGAGTGGGTCCCTAGTAGGTGCTTAGTTCAGAAAAAAAGAAACAGCTGTATGGAAAATGAAAAAAGAATGTGACTTTCTTTCATTTTGATTTGTTTTCATTGAGTTCTCACCCTACCTTTACTCAAAAGTTATTTTTGGCTTTATATTGACCAGGAGAAAGGTGGCTTAATAGTCTGAAATCAGACTATGGCATGTATTAGAAATTTTGGATTCCTATAGGCACAGCTGTAGTGTGGGGAAAAGACCATTTGTGCAGCCAAACTACCCTTCTGAACCACATCTTTGTTCCATAATAGATTTTCCACTTACCAGGGGACCCACTTGAACCCTTTGTGAAACCAGTCTTTTCTCTCTGCTGAGACTGGTATATCTACTATTTTGGCAAATCAGCTCTCTTGAAATGCCTTTTTTAGCCATTAGATCCTGGTCCTCTTGCTTAGTTGTAAGAATGTAAAAAATGTACATATCTGTGTGTGTATGAGAGATAGCATGATAGAATAGATAGTACTGGGCATGGAATCAAGAACTGTTTTCAAATATTCCCTCTAAGGCAGAGGTGGGGAACTGGTGGCCTTGTGGTCACATGTGACCTTCCAGGTCCTCAGCGGCGGCCTTTTGGCTGAATCCAAGTGTTGAATTCTATTAAAGGAATTTGCTCTGTGAAGTTTGGATTCAGTCAAAGGGCTGTACTTCACCTAGAGGGACACATGTGGCCTCTATGCCACAGGTTCCCCACCCCTGCACTAAGGTTTACCAGCTGGGTGGCCCTTATCAGATCATTTAACCCTCTCTGTTTCTCAGGCAGCTGTCTAAGCTTTCACTACTAAAATAAGCCAGATAGTTGTATGTGTGCATTCCTAAGCTGTCTGCAATCACAGACCCTTCAGGTTTGCTTATATTTGATCATATTGATGAACAGCTGAATGGATAGTAAACTGACTTCAATGGCCTCCTAGTCCAACCTGTACCTGAAAAGGAATTACCTTCACAGCTTACTGGGTGAGTTGTTATCAACCTTTGCTTGAGAGCCTCCAAGGATTGGAAAACCCACTGTGGCCTGAGGGTAGCTCCTTCCGCATATGGCTAACTGATTATTCACAAATGTTTCCTAAGGGCAAATTAAGCCTAAATTTTTCTCTTTGCAACTTTTTCCATCACTTCTTCTACTACCCTCTGGAGCCTAATAGAGCAAGCTTCATTCCTCTTTCCTCGTAGCATTCTTTGAAATAATTGAAGGCAACACTGATATTCCCTCTGAATTGTCTCTTCTCAGGCTTGATATCCTTGTCTCCTTTGCCCAATCCTCAAAAGACATGAACTCAGACCTTTCATCATCTTCTTTGCCTTCTTCTGGATATGGTTTGATTTATTTGTGTCTTTCCTACACGGTAGTATCCAGCAACTCAAATTGCTATCGTTTATATGGGGCAGACTGCAGTAGAACTTTCACCTCCTTATTTCTGTAAGTCATGTCTCTCTCAATGTTTCTTAGGATTTCATTAGTTGGTTATTTTTTTACCTAACTGTCCCATTACGTTGCCGACAGTCCACTAAAACCCCCAGATATTTTTTGGACAATCTGCATCCCAAGCATGCAATCTCCCATCCTTGTGAAGTTGATTTTTTAAGCCCATGTGTAAAGCTTTTCATTTATTCCTATTGAATGCCACCTTATTAGAGGAAAGCCAATGTTTTAGGCTGTCAAGGTCTTGCTGGATCCTCACTGTCATCTACTATATTAGTTAACTCACTCACATTTATATCATCTATTCCTTTATCTAAGTCATTGATAAACAGTGTGAAACCACACAGAACCAAGTCCAGATCCTTCGGGCCCTCCTGTCAAATGGCCAGTGGACCGTTAACAACTGGGTCCTGACATTCAAGCAGACTGGAATCTATCTGAATGCAGTACTGGTGAGCCCATCTCTCTCCATCTTTTCCCTCAAGTTTAATAAATACTTTATCAGATGCTTAGCCAAAATATAGCTAACATTCCTCTGATCTTTAAGAAGAAACTTGACAGTTCTAAATCTGGGATGTTAATCATGCTATGCTTTCATTTGTATATGGGTTAGAGTAGATGGCTCCTGAGATCTCTTCCAACTCTCAAATCCCAGAATACTGTTATCTTCCAGGTTAGGCAGTCTGTCAAAAACAATGGAAATAAAGATTCATCTGGCATGACCTGGAATTGGTAAAATAGTGCTGGCTTTTGTGATCACCACCTCATTTTCCAGTTATTCACCAATCATCCCTTTTTAACAGATCATTCAAGAATTTTCTCTGGAATCAAAGTCAAACTCACTGGTCTATAGTGTTCTATCTCTCCTTTTTTTAAACCATGGACTTTTAAGTAGGTATTCTAGATCTCATTATCTCCATTTTGCACATGAAGAAAGTCCTTGCATCAGAGGATTTGAAGCTACAGTTCTGCTGCCTCCAAGACCAACATGCTTTCTTTCCCACCATCTTGCCTTTTTAGCTGAAATAGCCCAATAACTTAGGGTGGGTCCTCTGTAGGTCCGGGAGCTGAGACCAGGAACCATCTTAAAGGTCTTTATCACTTTTCCCTAGTACTTAAGTTTCCCAAAGGTATCAACCATATCATATGTTTTCCTGTCCTCCCCTCATTGTCTAGCATATAGTAAATACTATGTAAATATTTGTTGCTTTGATTTATGCTCAGAGTATCCTGAAATCAAAACTCTCCTTCCACTTGAATTAGGCCTCTAGTTAGCTGGCACTAGTGATCAGAGGTTAAAGCAATTTTGTGTCTACCTTGCCCGAAATAGTGACAGTAAATATAAAGCATTGCATTGTCAGGCAGTTTTATAAATGAAATAACCCCAATTTCATTAGAGTGCATCGTTATGCAGCCTTTGCTGAATGAAAGACATTACCCTTAATTAATGAAGTTCTATAACTTTCCTCTTGCCCTAATATTCATGGATTTATAAATTGAGTCATAGGATCAAAACCTTGAAAATGTAAACAGGAGACCTATTATAGCTTCACTGATTTTGTGACTAAAAAGTTATCCCAAGGAAGACTTAAAAGAAATCTTTTAAGTACTTGTGAAACTCTGATTGCCATGGCAGAAGTTCCTCAGAATATAACCAGAATAGCTCAAGTAACTCATGAAATGCTCCTCATTATGACCTTTTTTTGACTCTTAGAAACAAGATACACTTAGGGAAGGTGGCTCCATTGTCTTCAAGAGGAAAGAGAAGAGTGTTCCTTGAGGAGACCAGTGGTATTAGTCACCTTCTCATAGGGCAGGCTCAGAAGTCAGAGTAACTTGGCTAAGTGGGCACCAGTCTCTTGTTGAAGTATCACAGTCTACAGGGACCAAACCCAAGTGCTATTATGAAATGAAATCTTATCATTGAAGTACACCCAACCTTTCCTACTTAGCCCTCCATGCCCCAGCCTCTCAGGCCAGGCAGCCCCATATACTCATGCTGTCCATGATCTGGATTTCTGTTTGTTCTCTGGCATACCCCAAAACCAAAACTTACTCATCCTCTTAAAAGGCTCAGTCCCTTCCTAATTTTGTAACCTAGAGCAAGTCCCTTTATCTGTGTGGCCCTCCATTTCCTTGTGTGTATCACAATAATAAAAATAACAGCAACAATAATAATAGTTGGCACATACATATACAGCATTTTAAGATTTGCAAAGTGCCTTCTGTGTGTTAGGTCATTCGATCATCGCAAAGCCCCTCAATGAGGCAGTTGGGCTCGATGGTTGTTCAGGTCCCTTCTAGCTCTGACAGACAAGATGCTTTCCTTCCAGTTTCCAGTTAATTGTACCAATCCCACTCTCCTAATTATTTACTGCATATTTACGTGTTAGGAGAAAGCCTCTAAAAACACTACCTTATTAATCAGAATCACTGCTATCACCAGGATAGTGCTGATAATGCCTGCTAGTACTATAAAAGAAAGAATTTCTTTCAGGCTTAACTTTCAGAAGAACCCTTTGAAATATGCCATTTTGGTCTTTGGGAAACATGGTATGGTATAGATAAAGGAATAGTCATTTACATAACTTTTCTTATGTACCAGGCCCTATACTGAGCACTTATTACAAATATTACCACATTTGATCTTCGTAACAACCCTGACAGGTAGGTGCTGTTATTATCCCTATTTTACAGTTAAAGAAACTGAGGCTCATAGAGATTAAGTGACTTGCCCAGGATCACAGAGCTGGTAAATGACTAAGGCATTTAAACTCAGGTCTTCCTGACTTCGGGTCCGGCCTCTCAAGGCAGTAGTAAGGATGTTGATGTCATTGAGAGTTAAAATATATAAATATAGATATGTTTACATTTATATATATTTATTGATGCACATTCATTTCTAAATATATATTTATGTACTTCCGTTCCCCAATGAGACTTCTCTTATAAGAAAGACTATAAAAAGAAAAAAAAATCCACATAATTAGCCTACACATTGATGACCTCTGATATTATATTTCCTACCAGAAGTCCTTCACCTCTACAAAGAAGAAAGAGAGGGTCATTTTCTCTGTGGCCAACTCTGGTCATTTTTATTTTCTAGATTTCTGTCTGATTTCCTCCTATGTTGCTATTATCATTGTATTTCTTATTTCCCCAGTTCTGCTTAGTTTGCTATGGATCTCTACGTATAGGCAGGCCTTCCCATGACTCTTTGAAGTCTTCAGAGTCATCATTTCTTCTAGTGCAGTAAGATTTGATGTTTTCCATATGCCACAGTTGTTTAGTCATTCTCCAATTGACAGGCACCTAGTTTGTTTCCCGTTCCAGCTCTCCATTCTCACAAAAGGCTTTTATAAACATTTTGGTGCACATGAGACCATTCTTTCTCTCTTGGACCTTATGTTCAACAGAGACATATCTATGTCAGAGGATATGGACATTTAAGGTTATTTTTTTAGAAGTATAATTCCAAATTGCTTTCCTAAGTGGCTGAACCATTTCACAGCTCTACAAATAGTGTAATTTATGTTTGGGCTTGATACTTATTAGCTGTGTGATCCTAAGAACAATTCAGTTAATTTGCCTGAACCTCAGGCTCCTTTCCTGTAAAATGGAGATGTTTGTACTACCTAATTAATTCACAGGCAAACCTCAAAGTGCCATAGATACATACATTGTAGGACTGACTATATAGAGACATAAAAGCTAGTTGAATTTTGTTGATCTGTTGCACTGATCAATAGGCAGTATTGGGGGGTGTAAAACTTGCTTCTGAAATGAGGGAGGGGGGAATCTAATCTTTTCATCATCATTTCATAAATCAATATGGCCCATTATTAAGCAAGTTAGAAGGCCAGTTGTAAAGATTTAACTTTGTCCCACTCCAATGAACCCAACCTTGATCAAACTGGGCCAGAGTTCTCAGCTCTAAGAGGTTATTTGTTCTCTCAGTGTTTTCTGCCTGATTTCCCTCAGTTGAAATGAAACGGATGAAGAATTTTAATTTGTCTTTTTTGCATTCAAATATAAAAAGTCATTGGGTGTTAGTTGAAAATTTATGAAGTGACAGTCTTGTTAATAAAGATAAATGAGATGGCTTGTTTTATTAATATTAATGTTGCACATAATGTAGCTCTGCTAAGTAAATATATAGTTACATTTTGCAAACTTTGCAAACTCAGACACTCTTGCAGTTACAAGATGTAAGGCCGACTTGTACTTTCCAGGTACGGTTTTTGTTGTTCAAACATCAGAGAGATTGGAGTGCCCCTTGGAATTTGTACAAAATTTCCTTTCAGCTTAAATGGAAATGGCCTAATCACCTCTATGCATCTATGACAATGTTCCTGTTGACTAATATCTATGTCAAAACATATATCTAGTTGATAATTGAGAAGCAAAATCTTGCATAATTTAATATGTCATATCTCATTATAGTGAACTTACTAAGTAATCTAGATGTTTGAGCTGTAGTGACATTTCATTGAAATGAGTCTATTCTTGGGAGTTGTATTTTTAGTCATAGAGGCCTAAAATCAAATAGTGCCCACGCAGCTTTTGGAGATTGCAAGTCATGTAGGTAGTTGAAGAAATAAACTGACTGGTAGAGACAACAGGGGACAGGGGGCCTTCAGTGAGCACACCTTCGCCCCTATCTCTAGGTCTTTGTACCCTAGCATGGTTTGGAAGTGCTGATGGATTGTTTATGGTAGAAGTTATTAAGATGTCAAAGAGAGGGGAGAGGGAGCTGTTTCTGCTGAGCTGTGAAAAGTTCATTTGTCCTCTCCTCTTCCCTGCCTGACTTAGTTTGACTTTTACACTGAAATAGTAAATGAGAAACATTCTGCACATAGTACATGACTAAGTATTGTGTGTGGAGATGGACAGAGAGACAGAGGGGCAGAGAAACAGAGATGCCTTGTGTGTGCATTATCCTGGAGAAAGCGTTTAGCACAGGAGTAGAGTCCACTATAGCCAAGTCAACAACAAGTCATTGCAATGTTGAAAATAGCTTTATTTGTACAGAAATTCTCTTTTTGGTACAATGACATTCACTAGAAGAAGATCTTAATTGTGGTGTTATTAGGCTCTATTGTGCAGTGTTGGAATTTGATCAGCCTTCGGGTTTTATTGGAATGCCCCACTGCTATAATGGAAGCTTCCTGAATGCAGGGACCACTTTGAAATTAAACTTGGCTTACATCTCTCCCAGAAGAAAAAAAATCACTCTTTCAGTCAATCAGTATTTATTAAACATCTCTTGTGTGCCAAGTGGGGCAGCGAGGTGGTGCTGTGTGACCCTAGACAGGTTACTTAACCCTATTTTCCTCAATTTCCTCATCTGTTAAAATAAGCTAGGAAAGTATCCTTGCAAGAAAATTCCAAAAGGGATCATAAAAAGTCAGACAGGACTGACAATCCCTGCCCTCAAGGGGTTTGCATTCCAGTGGGGGAGGAGGACACTTAAAAAGAAGCTAAAGGAATAGGGGACAAAGGTATAGTTGTTGAGGCATGGTAGAGAAAAACTTAGGTGAAGCCTAGAGATGGACTGGCCAAGGAACCTTCTTTAAATGAAGCCTCTGGAAGAAGCCATCCAATCAAAGGGAGGGACCACAGGGGCAGAGGGTGTTTCTGATGTATGAATTCCAATGCTGGAATGAGGCTGTGCAAGATGAGGAGGTGGGATACTATAGAAGTCCTAGGTGCAGCCTGGAGGAAAATGAAAAATAAATAATTGTTGAATGTCTTAGGACGTGTGTATTCTAGAAACCGTTCCAGTTCTTGACTTTTAGTCAAAACTAATTGTTGCAGTGTGTGCACACTACCCAATTGGTAGGAGCACCAGATCTGCATTTGTGACAAGAATTCTACTTGGTAAGTAGACCACACTGCTGGGTAACTGCCACAGCGATTGGTAGAATTCAGTGGTGTGCTACCATGCTGCTAGGTGGCACAGTGAATAGAGCACCGGCCCTGGAGTCAGGAGGACCTGGCTTCAGACACTTAACACACACACAAAAAAAAAACTAGCCATGTGATCTTGGGCAAGTCACTTAACCCCAATTTCCCTCCAAAAAAAAAGAATGTACAGTTCTGTGCCTGAATGGGGAACTAGCCCACTTCAATACTAGTCCATGTCAAGAAATGCAAGTTTTGCCTTTCCAAAATGTAAAATCTATGACAAATGCACTTAGTGTCTACAAGACTCCAGATATTTGAATGAAGAAATGAGCAATTTCAGTCCAGGGTCCAGATGTTTCCAAATATCTGGTTGTTATTTAATCTCATAGACAAAGCAGTGAACTTATTTTTACCTTTTTTCCACTTTCTGGTTGACATTGTATTTTAGAGGTGGTTGAGTCCCGGCTTGAATGGAAACAGGATGACTGAAGCCTTTATTTCATTAGTCTTCTTTTGGGTGTATGCCATATTTGCTTCTGTTTCCTTCTTCTGGGGCTTGATCTTTGCAGAAGTTGAAAAGGACTTGTGGTGTGTAGAAAGGAGTTCATCATTCTTTTGTTGCCTTTGGAATGAAAGATCATAGGATTTAGAGCTGGAGGGGCTCATGGTGGTGAGGGTTCTGTCACGTAGCATGTGGTTCCCACCTCTACCATGTATTCCAGCACACCTTTCGTACCCCACCAGGCATACCCTCATGCCTTTCAGAGAATTCGTGGTTTTTTCAAATTTGTCAGTCAGATGTGCTGTCATTCAGAATCTGCATGTTTTTCTCATCAGGGATTCCACAGTACTGTCAATTAATGAAGCATTGGGCACCTTGTGTTGCCGTCAAGCCCCTGGCCCACACTGGGGCTACAGACCTCAGCTTCAAGCCATCCTGAGCACTCCCTCCCTCCTGTTACCATTTCCTCTACTCACCAGCCCAGCAAGTGCTCCCAAGGTTCCTAGCACTTCCTTATGCATGCTAATCTAACCCTTATTCCTGCTACTGTCTTTTATCTCTCTTGGCTGGTCTCTGTATTGACTCAGTTGCTGCCACCACAAACACAGGCTTCCCAAGGTCCAGGGTTTAACTCTCCCACCATTCTTCTAGCACCAGCACTAAAGGAAGGAGGCTTCTAAACGGGTCTAGAATACCACTGGCAATTACAAGAAGCTTTGGGGACCCATGCAGCCTTGGACATATATCTGTTATCCCTTTCCTGGAATTTCCAGGCTCTTCCTGGAAATTCCAGATAATCTAGTTTATGTTACAAAGAACACTCAGACTCACAGAGGTTAAGTGACTTGCTCATAGCTGCCCAGATAATTAATAAGTAGGACAGCAAGAATATGAGCCCAATTGTGCTGGGTCCAAATTCAGTATCCTTTCCTCTCTGTCATACAATCTCCATATAGGTACCTTTGAGAAAGAGAAATGCTTATAGTACTCTTACCCAAGTAGCTAACTTCAGCTTCTGCGGTAGTGAAAACACATTTGTGTGTGTATGTGTTGTGTGTGTATATACACACACATACACACACACATCTGAAAGCTAGTGCCAGTGCTGACAACACCGAAATCAGATAAGCATTGTTCAAGAAAGTTTTCACTTAGGCTAATAATATTAGAGTAAAGTCCCCACTGGCTTTGTATCAGGAAATCTTTTATGCGCTGATATGATTACACTTTCAAGAGTAACAACTTCCCCTTTAAATAAAATTACAGGGAGTCGGTTCCAGGCTGAATAAAAAATATATTGGAAAACTGTGTAGAGTGGAGATATATACTCCTGCTCTTTGGGGAACCTATTTATCTCTGACTCTGAGACTAATCATATTATTAATAGACATACACACTCCAGGCAACTTGAAAAACAATCAATTTGTTCCATTCCAGAAGGACCCACAGAGATAACTTCTCGTGCTTGAACAATCCTCAGTTTGACTCCACCTTTTTATGAGATTAGAAAGTATTTTCTGTGGTTCTTCTACTGCATTTGTATGCATCCCATGACAGTCCTAAAGCCTTGTCCTTTGTTTATGACTAGTAGCGTTTTATTGAGGGAGACTTTTCTAAGTTACATATGGCTGCTCATTAACACATACTGTCTTTGGCTAGTCATGAAGCCAAAGCCCCATTTGCGAAGGGTTCTTGTACACTCACTGGTCAATCACATCTCCAGCATCACTACCTTTTGACAAGAATTTTTGCTGAAGATGGGTATTGACTCATCTGTTGACCATTGATTAGATGCTTTTCCAACAGCATTCTTAATTGCCACTGGAATGATAAGTCGGGAAATACCTCAAAGGTATCATCAAAAATCATAGTGAAGCAAAATTGGGAGAGCCATTATGTGACATCTAGTCCAGCCCATACTGAAAGAAGCATCTGTACAATCTACTTGCCAAAGTAGTAATCTAGACATTGCTTGAAGACCTCCATTATGCAGAACTTACTAATTCCTAAGGCAGTTCATTTCATTTTGAAGGGGAGGGAGAAGGGCTGTGAGCTTTAGGAAGATTATCTAACACCAACTCCAAATCTCTCTCTCTCTCTCTCTCTCTGATACTTGGAACCATTGTTCCCAGTTCTTCCTTCTCGGCAGGTTCAAAACCAGGCTGATCCATTTTTCCCATGATAGCCCTTCAGATCCTTAAAGATGGTTCTTATGTCTCTCTTCCTTCAGCTGACCCTCATATGATATGGTCTTTAGGGATTTCTCCATCCTTCAAGTCTCTTCTGGACATTTCTTCAACTTATCAACATTCTTCCTAAAATATGGTGCTTAGAGTCAAATACAATATTCTAAATGTGGTTTGACCACAGCTTTATATATGTATATGTATATATCATAACGATCAGTCCTCTCATCATTCATGCTATGCCTCACTTAATGAAATCTAACATGCCATTCTGTTTTATTTGATTTTTTTAGCAATCACATACTGTTGACCCACAGGGAGATATTAATTTACTAGAGCTGCCCTCCTCCCAACCCCCACTCCTGCTGCTCACCTCCCTTTCTTTTGCCTCTACTTTTCCTTTTGAATAACAATGCTTGAGTCATGGATCTTATCCAGCTATGACTCAGTGATAGAAGGGTAAACTTGTCTTTTTACATTAGAATCTCTAGATCATATTCCTTGCTAGTCAGACATAGAGTGCAAACATATGCAGCCATGACATTTGGCTCTGAAATGAATTTTTGTCCTTATTATTGTGTTCTGTTGAGGAAATTTCATAAAAATTAAAGTAAAAATAATGAAACTTAATTTTGAAGACATGTTTGAGATCCTCAAATAGTGCCTATCTTCTCCACCTGAACAAAAGAGATAGGTGAGTTATAATCAAAGCAGGATTCTTAAGTGGAAGGCACAATTTTTTTCTAATCCCTCATCTCACAAGCTGGTGCAGTTACAATGGGTAAAGATATGATTTGCTTGCAAATGGTCTCTCATCATCCCAATAGCTACCTATGCAACTTTTTAAAATTAGAAAACATATTCTACTATACTTCTTGGAATTTCTCTACCTTTTTTGCCATTTTTCTTCTTTCTTCCTTTTCATTTTCCATCATCTTTCTTTCCCTCCTTTTCTCTCTCCTCCCTTCCCTCCCTTTCTCTGCTGCCTTTATAGCTAACTTCACAGTTTTAATGATCCAGGTCCCCATCTACTACACTGGATAGCTTCTACAAGCTTCTTGGTAGAGGAAAGAAGAAAGTAGAGATAATTCTCTCTATCAAGTCTTCTTTCTATAGGGGGATTGTACCAAATTTCCTTGTTCTGTAGATTGCATTACTGGCTCAGTTCCATCAGTATCTGACATCACAGGCTAGGAGGAAAGGCTTAATCAGGAGACAGTGTGGGCTTTGTGCTACTCCATAAATGATTAGAGCAAAAAAGCTGAAAAGAAAAACATACATTTTGGCTGTGGGCATACTCAACTTTGAATCATTAAGGGATACTATGAAATCATGATGTTAGAGAAATAGTATTACAAAGAGACAGTTAATTCCCAAAAATACTTTGATACTTAGTGGATTTGTTATTGCCTCAGTACCGGTATCCTCTCTTTTAGTACCCATTACAGACCATCCACACCTTTGTTATCCTGTGCAAATCTTGTCCATGTACTCTCATACATACACACAAGAAACTCCTTAATATGCTGGGGACCTTCCTCTAAATCTTGATATTTCATGGTTACTGATGAAACATGTATTCTATGACTGGTACATTCCCTTTTTTGTTGTATAAGCAGCCTATTGACCTTTTAGGCATAGTTCCAGTCTAGTCAGTAAGCATTTCTTCATTGTCACTTAGTCAACAAGCCTTCACTGGGTGCTTACTATATGTAAGGCATTATGCTAAAATCTGGCCATACAAAGAGAGGTAAAAATTCCTTACTGTCAAGGAGTCTAATGACTGTCCAATGGAGAAACCAAATGTAAATAAATAGGTACATAAAAGATGCACAGAATATGTGAAAGGGAATCTGAAAGGGGAAACATTAATAGCCAAGGGGACCGGGAAAGGTCTCCTACAAAACGCTAAGCTTTGAGTTGAATCTTGAAGGAAGCCAAGGAAATTCCGAGGCAGAGATGGGAAGGTTGGCAGTATTCCAGGCTTGGGATAAGACAGTACAAAAACTAATGAAAATACATAGATAGGAGATGAAGTGTTGTTTTCTAGGAGATGCAATGAGGCTGTTTTAGTTGGATATAGAATGAATGGAAGGATGTAAGAAGACTGGAAAGGTAAGGAGACAGATTATGAAGAGTTTTAAATGCCACACAGAGGTGTTTATATTAAATCCTGGATGTAGTAGGGAGTCCCTGGAACTCTCTGAGCAGGGAGATGACTAGATCAGAACTATGGTTCAGAAAAATCCCTTTGGCAGATCGATGGAGGATGGATTGGAGTAGGGAGAGACGAAAGAGGGAGAGCAGTTAAAAGAGTATTGCAGTAGTATGGGTGAGAGATGATAAAGGTCTGAGATAAGGTTATGGTTATATGAGTGGAGAGAAGGGGACATACAAGAGACATGTCAAGGTAGAAACAGAGATTTGGCAGTGGATATGGAGGGTAAGTATGAGTAAGGAGTCAAGGAGAATGACAAACTTACAAACCTGAGTGACTTCTAGGAAGATGGTGTTCCCTACAGTAATAAGGAAGTTCAGAAGTGGAGGATGAGGTTTTTGGGGGCAGGTAGGAAGGATAATGAGTTCTGTTTAAGCAGGTTGGGTTATAGAATATCTTCTTCTAAATATCTAAGAGATAGTTGAAGATATGCAACTGTATGTCATGGTTTGATCCAGAAATCATCATCGTAGAGGTGTGAATTAAACTCATGAGAGATGATAAGACCACCAGGTGAGATAGTGTAGAATGAAAAAAGGACAGTGCCTCAGAGAGCACCTTGTGGGATTCCCATGATTAATGGGCCTAACATGGATGAAGAATCAGCAAAGGAGACTGGAGACATATAGGAAGGAGGAAAAGCAGGTGACATCAGTGTGATGAAAACCTAAGAGATGAGAGAATGTCCAAGAAGAGAAGGTGATTAGCTTTGTCAAAGGCTTCATAGATGTCAAGAAGGATGCAGACTGAGAAAAGACCTTTGGATTTGGCAATTAAGGGATCACTGGCAACTTTGGAGAGAACAGTTTAACTTAAATAATGAGGTCAGAAGCCAGATTATAAATGATTTAGAAGGGAGTAAGAGGAGAGGAAGGATCATTGTTCATATGTTAGAGCCTACCTACACCCATATGATGCTTCCTTCATTTGCCCTTTGGTCAACCCAAAGCTTTCATTATTCAGATACCATGGTATTATATGATTTGCAACTGTGTGGCATCAGAAGAATAGTGTTGTTAAAAAAGTTAGGTCTTTGTTTCTTGGAGGAGCTTGGTGTCATTGAAATTTCTCAAAAGGAATGTTTTATGTTCTCTTTTTCCTATTATTTTCTGAACCCAGATCATTGTGTCTACCCAAGATCTCTGTATTCATGGATACATTCTCTTGGTTCCCTATCCAACTGCTTATCAATTCCCAGGAAATAGATGATTTTTATCCACTTGGTTTCTCTCTCCCCCTCCCTCTGGCCCCATTCTTCTTCCCCCATCTAAATAGGGTAGGTGGTTGTCAATCTCATTTAGGAGATTCTGTAGTGTCCCAGGCCTTCATACACTTAGTATATTATCACTCATAAGCAGGAACTTTGGGAGTTCCTCTGCATCTAGAGGGAATCCACACTTTGGACTCTGTACTGTCCATTCTCCATAAGACCAGGAAACCCCTTTGGTGAACTTATAGCTCTCTATTTTATGCCTCTCTTAATATTAAAAGCAACTCAAAATTCTTGTCTCTTGTGGCAGGTCAAACATACCATATTTACATTTGTAGAAATACATTTCTTTTTCTTTGCATTCTGAAGGCTAATAGTCCTTCGTATTTGTCTTTTATGCTTATGAAGCCCACAGACTAAGGTCCATTGTCCTCTGTGTCTGTACATTCGAGGTTGGGAGCAGGCCTGTTAGGGGGAGGGATAAGAGCAAAATGGATGAAGTTATTAGACTTTTGACAATGATAGCTAAAGAAAAGGGTATCGTGATTTAAAGGCCTCAAGGATGAAGCAGTCTCCTTGAGCTATTAATTGTGTTCTCCGATGTTTGTCACAGTGAAAAGTCGAAGCTATAATTAATTAAACATTTTAATAACCTTCCCTTAGAAAATACCTTGTAAAAGAAAGGTAGAGCCAAAAACCACTGGAGAACATTCTGAGAAAAACCAAGTCTTCTAGACCCCATATAATGAGGAGGAACTACTTGACAAAAGCTGCTGGTACATGGGAGCATGTTCCTAAGGGAGGCTGGGAAATCAATGACCATCTGTCTAGCTTCTTTTTTATGCAGTTGTGCCTGGAGCCAGGGGGTTAGATGACATGACCTTTAAAGATTCCTTCCATTTCTGTTCTATCTATGATTATATTAGATTCTGTCAAGCCTGGAAAATTCATGCCACTTTATTAAAGGAATACAGCAAGGTTCTCCTTTAAAATGAGCTTGTTTTCCTTGGTCTCATTTTAAGTAGTTCTGCCTCAATGGTTTTGAAACTCTTTTAAGGCCATTGTGGAATAATAATAATGATAATGATAAAATAAATTTACTTATATATCACTTCAGGGCTTGCACAGGTCTTTCTGTGTATATTATCTCATTTGATCTTGACACCGCTGTGAGGCAGATGCTGTTATTATCCCTCTATTACAGATGAGGAAACTGAGGCTGACAGGGGTTAGATGACTTGATTGAGTTACACAGCTGGTAAGTGTCTGAGATATAATTTGAACTCTCCTCTTCCTGACTCTAGGTCTAGTGTTGTATCACAGCCCCAGTGGACCAGTAGGTCCACTCTACTGTGCATAGGGATCTCTACAAGCCATATATCGACTTAGAAAATCACATAGAAACATGATCCATCTTTTATTCTAATTAATCTTGCTAAATATTTCTATTTGGTTGTGGCAGCACCGGGAAATGTTGTGAGCCTTGCATTAGATACCCCTGCCCTACACTGCCTGGAGACCATCAGCAAAGAATTCTTGGGGTGCTTTGCCTATGTCAAAATCCATGATACCGGTCTCCATTTTCAAATGTTTGTTGCTTTCCAATGTGGATTCTACACTGAAAATTACACTGAAACTGCCCCTCTCCCCAATTCGGTGAATAGAAAAGGTTTCCCAAATACCCACTCCAGTCTGGGCTAACACCTGCTTTTTATAGACCCTACTTTTGCAATGGAACCTAGCCTTCTCAGTAAGAAGCTGGCTCATTCTCCTTAAGGTCAGCTTACCACAGCTCTTCCCCTCCCTTCAACACAATTCAAAGAATATCATATGAAAAGCAGCCCAACCCGAAGTGGAATCAAGAACCATGGTCACTAGTACTCAAACCTGTAAATTGTTGAAAGAGCAGAAATATTTCTTCCCTATCTCCCTAACATTATCCTTTAAAGCAGGAGCATGTATCTTATTGCTACTCAGGTATTATTATCTTAATTCTAAGCATCACCAAGACATATGCTGTATGGAATTTTTGGTCTGGGTAAAAGTGAAGCATAGTGGGAAGAAAAAAAAGATAATTAGCTTGAGGGTTTGATAGACGTCCAGGTAATCTAACATCCAACTTATAGGCAATTCTCATTATAATGAGAACTTTAATTTTTATATTTCCTGTCCAATTTCTTACAGTCGTCATTGTTGTAAAACGTTTGAGTGCCAGCAATGAAGAAGGTGCTGTATAAATCAGAGTCGGAAAGGGGGCTATCCCTGGGGATCTGCAAACACAGCACATTAAGTGCTCAGGATGTCTGCTTTTTACTTTGGAGCTTGGATAATTTCAGCTTTTAGAAAGATATTAAAGGGGGAACATGACAACTTTTTAGCGATAATAGAAAGCCAGCTTAAAGGTCTTTTTTGTTTTGTTCTGATTTTCCTGGCTTCCCAGAAGTGTTGGCTTAGAACTTTGGAAAAAAATCCAAATAAGGCAAAGTAGATGTACTAGTTGGAAAGTAAATATTCTTTCTGAATTACCACTGCAGCCTCTGTATGAACTCCGCTCCAGAACGACCCTCTCTCCTCTGTACATAGATTGCCCTGCTGTAATTCAGGGTGATTCAGTTCTGCATATTCTAAGCAGTCTTTTGGATCCACCCACTCTGGATTAGGATTCATCTGTTTGTCCTTCATTAATTTCATCATGAATGAGATTTATTTGTTTCCCTAGTCATTATGACTTGAAAAAAAATGGTGTCTGATTGTTATGCACTACAAAGAGATTGAGAGAGGTGCCATCGCTGCTGTATAACATTAGTTCCTATTTGTTGGTGGCAGCAGAAGGCCAGCATGATACAGGCCCTGAACATAGTAGGCATCTTAATTAAAGTCAAATGGAAGGACAGAGGGTGGAGGAGCTCAGCCCATGTATGGAGAGGTAGTTTGGCTTTTAATCCAGCCATGAGCAATGTAGTTCCGACTAGAAACAGTTATCTTGGGATTTAGAATCAGCTGGTGGAACTCCCCAGGGGCTTCCACAGTCCTGTGGAATCCAAGAGAGGAGGTATCTACAACCCTGTCCTGGTTTGGGCATACAAGGGCTTCCAGTGGGAGTTGAGGCAGGGTTCCTTAGGAGCTTGTAGCTGTTGGAGAAAGGCACAAGAGAGATCCCAATGCGGGGTTAAGTGTGGATTTGCTTAAGGTCACGCAGCTAGTTAGCCATAAAGCTTAAATGTGGACCCAGTTCTCTTGCTTCCCAGGGCAGTGTTCTACTACCCTCTGAAGTCTTACCCCAAAGCAACAATTTGAGGAAGCCGTAATATTATATGTCTCATTATGTTAATGGACTGTATTTTCTAGATCTATTCCTAAGACTCAACTCTTTCTTAGCAATACTTCCCAGAGAAAGTCCAAATCAAGTAAGTACATACTTTCTATATAGCTGCTTATAAAACTGAAAAAACATATTATAGTGACTGTTATAAGGCAAGCATGTTTGTGTTTTCCAACTTTGGGAGAGGAAGGGATTTACCCAAGGTCACGCATAAAATCCTAGAACTAGAACTGGAAGTGACCTCAGATGCCCTGTAGTCCAACCCCAACATTTTACAGAGGAGGAAATTAAGGCCCAGGAAAGGGAAGGAACTTGGCCAAGCTCACACGTAGGATCATAAGATCATAGGTCTAGAGTGGGAAGAAACATTAGAATACATGTAGTCCTTCCCCTGAATTGATAGATGAGCAAATTGAGACTGAGAAAGAAGTCACTTGCCCAAGGTCATACATCAGAGGAGCACTTTTGAAGAGGAATGATATGTTAGATCCAACTCAGACAACTACCACCATTTTGGAAGAGGTCATGTGGTGTGCTGGAAAGAATAATGAACATGAAGCCAAGAGATGTGGGTTAGAATCATATCTCAGAAACTTACTAGTTGGGAGACTATAGGCAAATTACATAGGAAATAGCTGTCGTTACAGTGTGAAAAGCACCGGACCTTGAGTCGTAAAGACCTAAGTTCATATCCAGGCTCAGACACTTCCTTACTTTGTGACCCTGGGCATATCACTTAATCTCTATTTGCCTCAATTTTCTTAACTGTAATATGGGGATAATAATAGCCCCTACCTTGCCATGTATTTGTAAGAAGGACCTAGCATGCTGCCTGGAACATAGTAAGTGCTGTATAAATATTTCTCCACTTTGCCTCTCTAAGCCTCAGTCTTAGCATCTATAAAAGGGGAGTAATAGTGTACCCACTGCTTATCTCATAGGTTATAGTGAAGAAGGTGCCTTGTAAATCCTAAATCACTATTATGCCTGAAAGTTACAATAAATAGTGAAGATTGCCTTTCATTGAACATAAGCTATGAGAGAGTGAAGTGGGAAAGTGTGTGGATCTGAGGGAAACTTAAAAACGACTTGGAAATGTTACGAATTCTCGGGAGAGTTTTAGCTTTTGAGGCAGGAGTAATGTTCACATGAGCCTCTCTTTGCACCTTGAACCCAGCTGATTTGGAAGTGTACTGTGCCAGGTAGCTTTGAAGGTTCACTAGTATGTGATGGAGATGCAGCACAGGGGAGGCAGGTCACCTCTTCAGCCCAAGCCTATGGACCTGAGTAATAACTCCGAGGCTGCCGCTGGGCCTGAGGTACAGAGGAAGCCAAGAAGGAAAAAGGGAGGCAGCAAGAGCTGGCAAACACCTGTGAGTGTGTGAGAAGGGATCAGGAAGGAGTACAGGGCTTGATTGAGAGAAGAGAAAACAGGACGGAGGGAAAATAAGGCTTACTGGAAAGACAGTGGCAGAAAGCTCCGCAACAATTGCCTCAGTGCCTGTCCATGCATAGTAATTCACTTCTGGGGTCTCTATAGCCACAGGCAGAAATGTAATTAGGATGAATCTAATCTGTCAAAGAGCCATCATTAAACTATTGGAGGGAAGGAAGGCAATGTCTATATAGGTCATGCCAGTGTTTCGGACTGTCTTAATTGGATCAAATCAACTGCATGACCCTCCAATTGATTCTGTAGAAATTAGTCATTGACAGCCCAGACTCCAAATCAGCCTCAAGATAGTTAAGTCAATTGTACTGGAGAGCCACAATTAATGTACTCCCCAAATGTTCAAGTAGCACAATGAACGTATAAGACTGATTGGTCAGCTGTCAGAAACTCAATTTTTATTTATTTGGCTCCACTCTGGAGCTATTTCCCCCTTGTGAGTACCCAACCTCGGATGGCACCGGTAAGCCATGTGTGTTAGCCACACTGTGAGAAATAACTCTTTACATGAATGTGTCTTGGGCTTCCAGACATTCTTGGACCAACAAGTCAGATTCATTTGCCTATTCTTGCTACTGCTGGGTTATACTTCATTTAAATCTGATGTCACTCCTCTTCTCAAAAACCTTTGATGGGTCCCTGTTGCTCATGGGATAAAATGCCTATTCATCAGTCTGACATTCCAAGCCGCCTGCAGTTTGGCTGTAGCTTACTTTTCTAGCCTTAATTTGTGTTTGTCCATTCTAGGTTCCACTCACATTGTCCCACTAGCAGTCTCCACCCTCTGTGCCGCAAGCTGTACTTTATGCCTAAATTACCCAACCTCCTCATCTCTCCCTTTTAGAATCTACCCAGGGAGTACTTGCTCCAAAGGAACCCTTTCACCCTTCCTCCACTTTGTCACCCTTCCTCTCCCCTCCCCTCTCCTCTCCTCTCCTCTCTGTCTCTCCTTCTGTCTCTCCCTCTCCTCCTCCCTTCTTCCCTCCCTCCCTCCTCTCTCTCCTCTCTCTCTCTTTCCTCAAATTATTTTGTCTCAACTTTTATGTTTTAGTCTCTAGTAGAAAGTAAGTGACTTGGGGACAGGCCTTTTATAGTTGCTTACTAGATGCTTATTGGATTAATTAAGGTTGGAATACAAAGATGGCAGGAGGGGCAGGCATTCTGAGTGCTTTTCCAGTAGTGAGAAGCAAAACTGTGATTGACTCAAAGGTTAGTGGAACATGTTACCACTGATGGCCTGCATTGAGGTAATGGGATAAAAGCCATCCTCAAGGCCCTACCTGGCCCCCAAAGGAGGTGGATCAGTTGTGTAGCAAAAATAAGAGATGGATATTTGTAGTATTGCATTGATGCCCACAAAACATTAAAAGACCTAAGCAGCATAGTAGAGGTGGCCTTGAAACCAGGGAAAATTTGGTTCAAGTCACTTGACCTCTTAGTGATCTGGACAACTGTGGAAGACTTGTGAGATGCAGAGGAGAGTCCCACCTTCTTTGGCAGAATGAATTTCATCATCTGGAAGTCCTGTATACTTACGTGATCCCACTTCTGGTTCCCTATTAAGACTAGAGTCTTAGCTCTAGTTGTTTCATTGGACACATTTTTAATAATTTTACTATATTTATTATAATTGCTATATTAGACTATATTTATTCTAATTTTTTTTCTGCCTGTGAAAAGGTACTTTAAAATAATTGCAAGTGGAAAAGACACAATTTTCATTCTATTTCCTTTGCCTTCTGGATGAAAAACAATGTACTTCGTCAATTGACATAACTTGTTCCTTCCATGTATTCTTGAATTTTGATTTTTTCTGAGACCTAAGGGAAGAGTTCCCCCATGCAGAATGTCTAGGGAAGATTTCTGCAAAGACATGGCCAGGGATGGCGCAGTACACACCTGAATGGCTTCATTCTGTGCCAATAGAGAGAGAAAATTCATGCAAATACATAAAATGACGGGTCCATTAGAACATCAAAGCTTGTGCGATTGATTGCGATGATCCATCCACACTTTGTTACTGAGTCTCTAACAGGAGCAGCCAGTTAACTTCCCCACTTAGGGATATGGTTGCAGTCAATGGCCACCAAAAATAGAATAAAGTGGATATATAAGAATCAGTGCCTCCTCAGCACTCATATCTCCCATAGTAGAAATAGTGGACCAAAGGCTTTCAAGGTCTAATTGGAGGACTTCAGGGCAGCAGTTGGTATTTAACAATTGCCAAAAGAGAGAACCTCTTTATATTTCTCTACTAGATATAGAGTAGCCACATTCACATGAAGAAATAACAGGTTTTGGGCAGCTAGGTGTCACAGTGAATAGAGTACTGGCTCTGGAGTCAGGAGGACCTGAGTTCAAATCCAGCCTCAGACACTTGACACACTTACTAGCCATGTGACTTTGGGCAAGTCACTTAACCCCAATTGCCCTCCAAAAAAAAGCAAAAAAAAAAAAGAAATAACAGATTTTATACTCTGTTATCATATATTTTCTTATTTGAAAACCCAATTAATACTCTGTAGATCAATGAAACTTAAGAATATAAAGCAGATTTAAAAGTCAACTTTAAAAGGCTTATCTTTGACCCCATGACTGCAGTTACTTTTAATCAAAATAGATTATTTGTATGGTGTGTGTTTTCATTGTAGTTTTATATACTTATAATGGAATAAAATAATATTACCTTAGGAAACAAGTCTTTATGGTAATACTTGATAGTATCTAAGGTAATTAATTTTTAGGTAATTATGCCAAATTTTCTAGCTGTTCTCATGTCATTAATCAAGATAATGAACCTTGTCATTGATATCACTACAATTTACTGGTGGTGTACTCTGTTTAGATTTTGGAATTCATTTCTGTTTTGAGCAGTTACATGACATTTTTTAGGGGAAAAATCCAAGGGATTAAAATAGTAGTTGAAGGGCGGCCAGGTGGCTCAGCGAGTAAGAGCACTGGCTCCAGTGTTGGAATGACCTGGGGATCAAATCCAGGCTCAGATACTCAGCACCACACCCAGAAATATCTGGCTGTGTAACCTTGAGCAAGTTACTTAACCCCGATTGCTTTAAAAAAAATAGTAGTTGAATTAGGCAAAATCACTTAGACTCAAGGTGAGAGTCCTCAGAGTTCTCCTCCAACTATAACTTTCCTGTGGTAAGTCACTTTGTGTGCCCCATGATTGGAGCATCCTATCTGAAATGGTTCTTCGGAATCAGGTCCAGTTTTGGGGACTGGGGTTGTTGGAATTGAGTTCATTATTTTCTGAGAGAGCAGCAAACAGTATCGATTTCTCCATAGAAGTCAAGGGGAATGTAGATAAGCAGAACCAAGATTTGAATTTGGCAATTTGGAGGTCTTTGAGGAGAGAGCAGTGGGGATGGTCCCCAAATGACAGAGAATTTTCATAGAGAATGGATGATACAGAATTGGTCATGAGTGTATACTGCTTTTTGAGTGGTGAAAGGAAGTATAATAGACTGTTAGATCTTCCTTGGACACTGCTATCCCTCAAGCTCTCTTACCCAACTGTGAAGATGAAAACTTATATGAACATCAAAGGACTAGTATTAAGATAACACTAAACTTCTGAAAGAATCTCTAGCCTTGACTTGGACATCCACCAATGATGGAGTTTTGTTAAACCTCTCCTCAGGAGGACAAAATCCTGGAAATGTTTCCTTAAGGCTATAGAATCATATTACTTTGAATTTGGCCTCAAGCATTGCAGATGTATTCTAAAACCTTACTCTGAACCAACACTAAGAATGATATTTTTATTTTCTCTTTCACTTAGTTTTGGAACTCTTTTTTATTATATAGCATTATCTGGTAAGGAGAGAATGCTTAATGATTGAATTACTGAAGCCTCAAATAATACTTTTAAATACAATTTTACAAAAAGAAAACTTTTTTCATGGCTTAAATTTGTTTTGTTATTTGCAAGATAGCAGAGAGTATTCAGACAGCTAGATGGTGTAATGCATAGAGCACTGGGCTCGGAATCAGTAAGACTCATTCTCATGAGTTCAAATCTGGCTTCAAACACTTACTAGCTGTATGACCCTGGGTCATGCAACATATATCAACACTTAACCCTGTTTACCTCAGTTTCCTCATTTGTAAAATGAGCTGGAGAAGGAAATGGCGAAACACTTTAGTATCTTTTCCAAGAAAACCCCAAATGGGATCACAAAGATTTGGATGGGACTGAAACAATTAAACAAGAACATATTTCATATCCAGCAGCAAGGTTATTTCCCTTGTTGGCATCTATTGAACAAAAATATTTGGTTACATCATAATCAGATTCCATGTATATGGGATCCCTATATTATGAATACAGGACCACATATTCCCATGGGATCTAATAATATCTAGAGGAGCCTCATGGAGTAGTACTAGTGACAAGATCATAGAGGCCCTTTGCCTCCACCAACCTAAGAAGGACCCAAGGAAATGCCTTTCACTTGTTCAAGACATTTCCCCATCCCACCTTAATCATTAACTTCAGGTCCTAGGGGCCATCAGAAAAGCTAATAGTCTGCTATCCATTTTCTGCATTTTATCAGAGGGACTGCACATGAATCTGATTTATCTCTTCTTCCATTGAGGGACTTTAAATGATGCATTAGTTGATTTTTCAAAATAGAGAATACAATGAGCATTTTTTTATCTTGTCCTTATGTTGCATTTGAGTGATTTCTTTTTTTAAATGGGTGCCTAGGATAAGATCCTGTCTCTAACTAATTGAAGTAGGTGATGGCATCAAATTCCTCCTTTCTAAATATTGTTATCTTATCCTTTTGGATGGCACATTTCTTTAGGTAACAGTATCTCCTAAGGACAATTTACTTCAACCTTACTAAAACACAAGTAGGAAATGTTTTCTAACACTGTCATCTTCCAGCAATATTAAGTCATTTTCCTATTCCTGTAACAGTGCTGGTATCTATGTAAGAGAAGGACTGAGGATTCATTTCCATATTAGAAAGTAAGAGGTCAAGGTCAGGGTGGCTAGGTGGCACAGTAAATAGAGCACCGGCCTTGGAGTCAGGAGGACCTGAGTTCAAATCTGGCCTCAGATACTTAACACTAAAACTGGCCATGTGGCCTTGGGCAAATCATTTAACCCTAATTGCCCTGCCTTCCCCCCCTCCTAAAAGGATAAAAAAAAGAAAGGAAGAAAGTAAGAGGTCTGTGATGAATGCATCTTAAATTGTGATTTTATTATACTATTGATGGTAAAGGAGTAATGGAAGAGAGCTTGACTTGACTGTTCAGTTTTTAAAATCCAAGACTGCATTTCTGGAAATGCGCATATGGTTGAGTCAGAGTTCGTAGACGAAGATAGTCCAACATTCTGATTTCAGCAGTCAGTGTTGGTAGTAACAATAATGTGGATAGGGCCTGTCATACTGATCCTGGAACACTCAGTAATCTGAGGAAACATTGAAATCAAACTTGTAGAACTGAATTAGAGATTGGTGGCTATTAAAATACTCCATCCAACCCATCTCAACATGTACCATCTGTTGTTTCCAGATGTACTGCTTCCTAAAGGCAATTCTTGGGCATGGCATTACTGCGCCAACAAATTGGCATTTCTAGTTCTGTAACTTCATTTCCAGAAATACAAGTTTTCATTGGCTATACTTCAGGGAATTAACTTGCTCGGTGGCTAGGGACATGGCATAATAACCATGGCAAGGGAAAAGGGACCTAGTCAGTACTTAGAAGAGAGCAGGAGGTCTTCTGATTGGGAGCAGTACAAAGTTTCTCTGATGTGTCTGCAACTCAAGGTAAGTTGAGTAACACTATTAAAGCTCCCCTATCGGTGATTAGATATGCCTCACTCGTGGTAGATAAGGTGTGGGGGTTTCTCTTCTATGTTCAGTTTGATAAGGAAAGTAATAAAATGCTTCAGAGGTTTCAGCAATGTGTGCTTAAAGCCATGTATATAGCCCAGCACCTTAATCTGCTGCTACCTGCAAAGCAATGGGCTGTCACCTCCCTCAAGACCACTGCTTGCCTCATTAATGCCACTGGAACAAATGATCACTTCCCAGCCCAGAAATCTTCTCTAGCAGTTGTGGTGATTGATGTAACAAGGCTAAAAAATAATGATGAAATGCATGTTCCAGAAGACAGGAGCTTCAAAGGCAATTACATGTGACACAGAAGGAGTCTTCCTGGAATAAGGTGTAAGATAAGGTGATAATCTACTAGACTCATATCACACATGCATTAGTTTGCTCTGAGTAATTATTTTTGAAAACTTAGTGTGTATTGAACTAAAACTTTAAAGACATTTGAGATGAATCATTTTAGTGCTTAAAAATATTATAAGCCTGGCATGTACGCATGTGGATTTTATTTATTTGTACTTAAAAGTATTTGGACGACATAGTTTGAAATGCTCCAGGAATACTGAAAAGTGAAGAGTTGTGATGAAAATTTTCACATTCAAAAGTGGGACCAAAAGAAAACTCTTTTGATTCTTTATTCTGGAGAGGTGACTTGGGAGCTCTTTATAGAGATATCATAAAGGATGACAATTGCTTTTTCATCCTTTCCACATGGAACCTCATGTCAAGATATGGGTTCAAATGCAGCAGGAAAGTTTATTTGCTTAGATAAAAGGCAGAACCTATTGATTTAAAAGATAGTTCATTAATGGCTGGAAAAAGCTGCAAAAGACAGTTTCAAATATTGTGTTTTAATGTTACAAGGAGAATGCACTCAACAGTAGTCCAAATGAAGGACAAAAAAATCCCAGTTATAATTCTTCATGTAAAAATCACATATTTAAATTGGAGAAAATTTAATATAGTTTCAGTTGGTTTATCTGAGATTTTCTTACTTCAATATTGCTATATAGATTTCAGGGATCGATTAAATATATAAGCAACCTCTGGGTTTATGGAATCATTTTTGTTTTTTTTATGTCATTTCCAAAACATCCTAATGATTGACATTTGAAGCAGTCAGATTATTGGCACACATTATCCATGAAATTCTGATTTTTAAAGTCATTCTTGCTATTTTCTCGGCTGAGTAGAAAACTAGTTAATCACCAGAAATGAACAATGGTATCAGAGTTGAGATATCAGGTACCTGGTATAAGGACTATAGGTGATCATTCTGATGGAATAGCTTTGTACAAAGTGAGTTCAGACTAAGTATGTTCAGTCTTGGGTTATGGTGCCATTTTGGTCATTAGGTTAAAATACACTTGGGTATTTCATTCTGATTTGATATTGACTTTATTCCATAGGGAGAAAAGCTGCGCTATGAGAAGCAGTGGTTTGGTTCAACAACTGTCTTGATCCTATCAAATCCTTTTTGTTTTAGCCATGCTTAGATATTTTATTTGCTCAAGGTCTAATTTTTACTTGATGCAGAATCACAGAAAAAAATAATTGTGCTCCTAGAAATAAATGATTGCGATGATGATGATGATTGTGATGATGGTTCTGTCATTTTGCACTCTAAAAGAAGTTCCTGCTATATTCTCTGCCCCTTCTCAGCTGAGTTGGTTAAAGACTCATGCTCAAATTCATGGTTTAGCTCAAATTCTTTGCAGTCTGCCCACTGGGTTATAGTAAGACATGATCTCTCCTTGAAATGCTGATAGAGCTTTGTTTTCCTTCCTGGCATTTTTCATATTCTGCCTTACAAGTATTTGCATCTTTGCTTTCTCCTCTGTCAGCTTGTTAAGGACATAGATTTTCTTAATCCACCTCTTTACTCCCCAGGGCATAACCTACCACAAGATCTAACACATAGTAGGTTCTCAATCAATATTCACTAAATGAATGCACCACTTGTGCACGTACAGAATTTATGACATGATTTAATAGCATTTTATCATCTAACTCAGAAATCTTCAAGAATGAATTAAATCTCAAGTATAATGACACTTGCATATTTCTCAAGCTGTTTCCTTTGTAAATGGTAGAAGAGTGAAGGAAAATGTTATGTCCCTTCTTTGAGGGACTGTCGCCCCCTTAGGGTGGTGCAAACCTCTCTGCAGCCTGTGTTGTTCCTCTGACCCTTTCCTCCCCCTTCTGCCCCACCCCTCCCCTATTTTTCTCTCCCTTTCTCATTCATCAGCTATACCTTCTTGTTCTTCCCTCACTGCTGAAGCCCAAAGCAGTAAGGCTTGGGGGAGAGGATAGTCATGGTTGGGGTCTATGTACATACATTGGCATGTTATGCTACTTTGGATTTGCAAGGGAAGATAGTTATGAGAGTAGGGAGACATGATAAGTAAAAGCTTATTTTCATTTCTATTTTATTTTATCCAATGTAGATGTTGTTCTATTAAGATCATTGCAGTAAGATGAACTAAAACTTTCCCAACATTCGAATACTTTCTAAGTTTTCCTTCCATGAATCCCAAATTTCTGTGACTGTGACACTATAGAGGTGAGGATTTCTAATCCCCAAAGTATAATGAATGAACAATATTGTTATTGTCTTTTATTATTCATCGTTAAATATCTTTTAAGCAGTTTGCTTTGAAAAATGACAAATTAGGCTCTTTAAAAGTTAGTCCTTTCTAAAAGACTGTAAAGCCAAGAACCCTATTCTCTAAGACAGCACTGGGAAAGTTTTGATGGTTTTGGAAAGCTGTTTATATAAATGCAGACCTCATTTCTGCAAGTGAGCTGTCCCTGAGACTAGCACAATGACATTGTTAGAAACTGAATACTGTGGATGACAACAGTGGCACAGTGTCTCCCGTGCAACGAAAGTAACCTACCTAGAAATGGTAACATGGAGCTAACTGGGGTTGAATGACTCTCATCCATGGTATATGCATCACACAGGCAGATTCTAATATGGTTTCAGGTAACAAGTATTTGCTAAGACCCATGGGTGATACAGGAATATGTTTGGGGATACATAAAAAAGAAACAGATATACTCTCTGCCCTAGAAGACTTCATGCTCTTATAGAGAAAACATGACAGATGGCATGTGGAATTGACAGAAATGAAAATATTTAAGGTTATAAGAGTATACTGAGAGGACGTGAAGATTCAGTGCTTGATGATGGGCAGGAAAAAGTTCTAGATTAATACAGGAAGGCTTCTTGAAGTGGGAGGAGGGGAGACAGTCCAAGTTCTGCCATTGATCATAAAAGTAATCAAAACTGCCCAAGGAATGCTTTCTAACTATTGGGAGGAACATAACTAAGCATGCAGGAAAGCTCACACAGAAGGACTGATGAAGGCTTTTGGAGAGTTCAATATTTCAGATGTGTTTCATTCTGTGCCTAGTACATGTTTCAGGCTGGTAAGGCACAGAAGATTCAGATGAAAGTACAACCACCATCTTCTAGGTTAGGCCTGTGGTTCTCATCCTCTTCAAAGTTGAGGACCCCTTTATAATGTCACGTTCTCAGATCTTCTGCATGATAATAATTATAGTGATAGTATCTTTTGATTGAGAAATTACACAAGGACAAATGTGCCCATAAATTCACCAGTGCTTTTAAATGACTTTGTGTTTTATTAATCCCAACATCATCCATATACATTTGAAAAGAATTATATGTGTGTTTGTGTGTGTATGTGTGTGTGTGTGTGTGTACACTACAAAACGTTATTGATTCAGACTGTTGAAGGTTTGAATAAAAATCAAAATGGCAGTGCTTGGTGAACATATGGATTCACAGATCCCTGGCAATAACTTTCTTAGGACACTGAGGTCTTTCAAGTTGGCAACCACTATACTGTGCCATTTTGATCATTTTCCTTTTCTTTTCAGGTTATTTATATCTTATAAGACAGGATAACCTGATTAAAGTTAGTCTTTGGAATCACAAGGAGTTCTGGAGTTTAAAAAAAAATTGGAAGAACTTAAGCCATCTGTTGCCTTGAAGCAGAGAGATTTAGTAATCAGGCACAACAGGAAGAAGATATTTATCTAGGGAGACTATTAATTAACAAACTTGGAAAGAATTCAGCATTTTCTTGCCTTAAAGTCAAACCATTCCTAACAAGAATGTTGGACAATTTGATTCTGAAACCTGTCTAGGGTGAGTTGTTCTTCATGTTTAGCCCCAAATAGTGCAAGAAGGTGTTGGCTTCATTCCCAAGCAAAAGAAATAGAGATCATGGATTCTTGAATGTAAGACTTGAATTCAGTTTATGTTCAGTAAGTCTCGAAAGATGGAAACAAGCCTTTTGATATCTTTATGGGAATGCCTTTCTCTCCAAGTCATTTTCCAGTTCTCTTTTCTATTTATTTGCACAAATTTCACTTGAAGATAAACACACATAGTTCTGAGCATAATAATACCAACTTTGAAAATAAAAGGTAACTTACTTGGTAATGCCACCTGTTTCTAAAAACTTGATTTAATTTTGATTTGCAGCTAACAGTCTTCTGATCCGAAATTTCAAGTGTGACAATGAAGACACGTAGGTCGAATTCTGGTTTCTAGACTTTGTATCCTGGTGATTGTTAAGATGCCACTGAAAGATCCTCACTAATCAGAGGCTCTGCAGGAGTTATATGTGTCCTTTAACTGTTGGTTTCCTTATGTCAGATGAGTGTGCCAGCCATTCTAATAGTTGGACTACACGTTGACATACAACGGTCAGATAGGCAGATTTTCATACAAGATCTCAAGGATGTCATCTGCTCTCAGAGTTTCCTCTATCCCTTTCATGCAAATGGTTCTCAAATCATTAGTCCCAACTTCTCCCAAAGCTCAAATCCTGCATCTTCAGTTACCTACAGAGCATTGCCAGGATAAGTTGGTCACCTGAAACTCAACTTGTTAAAACTGAGCACGTGTCTTCTACTCCCAATGATTGCTACCCCTCTCCTGGTTTCCCTAGTGTTGTCACTTATACCCACCATGTCGGTCACCTGGGGTTTAAACTTTGGCCTCCTCTCTTCCTTGTTCTCCAGATCAAGTTAGTCCACAAGTCCAGTTAATTTTTCCACTGGCTTTGGGACCCAGACTTTTGTTTTCATTCTTACCACTTCCAAAACAAGCAACTTCCTACCAGGACCACTGTAGTAAGTCTACCATGAAGGCTCTTACCCTTTCTGTATGCTTCTCATTCCTCTTCCCCTACCACACCCACTATCAGATCATTCTTCTTTTGTTTATTTGTTTCAGTGGCATCTGATTCTTCATGACCCCATTTGGAATTTTCTTGACAAAGATACTAGAATGGTTGGTTTGCCTTTTCTTTCTCCAGCTCATTTAACAGATGAAGAAACTGATGCAAACAGGGTTAGTGACTTAAACAGGGTCTCTCAGCTAGTAAGTGTCTGAGGTCAGATTTTAACTCAGAAAGATGAGTCTTCCTGACTTCAGGCCTGGCACTGTATTGACTGTACCAATCTAGCTGCCCTCTGTCTTCGTAGCACACCACTTTGATGCTGTCTTCCAAAACAAGCCTAAAAAAGATTGAACAGCTTACATTTTCATATGAGGAGATGACAAATGTGTCTCATCTGAATCCAATCTTCTTCAGGGGTCTTAGAGGGAATTTAATTAGCAAAAGAACCTGTTGGTGGCCCTTTTATGTCTTGATGATCTTTTAAAAAATGTTTAATGAAAGGAGATGCGCAAAGGAATATATAGAGGCACATGGGGAAGGAAAGTCAGGGGAACTTATATAATTGAGATGTATAAGTGAAGTCTGTAAAAACAGGGAGGAAGGGGAACATCTGACATTGAACCTCACTCTCATCTGAACTGGTCAAAGTTAAAAGAGCGAAGAGTACATATACAGTTGGGTACAAAATACATTTCACTGAACAGAGAAATAAGAGAGAAGGAAATATAGAAAGAGTTAGAGGAAGGGGAGATTAAGGGAGGGGTTAGTTCCAAGCAAAACAAAGTCTAAGGATGTACAAAAATATTTATAGCCTTTTTGAGGTGGCAAAGAATGGTCTTCTGATAGGCTGTCCATCAACTGGGCAATGGTTAAATGTATTATGTGGTAGAATACTGTTTAGTGATAAGAAATGATGAAGAAGCGGGTTTCAGAGAAATTTGGGAAGACTTGTATAAAGTTACATGAATTGAAGGCAAAGAACCAGGAAAACAGTTTATAAAGCAAGAAGATTGTAGGGACTCTGATAAGTATAATGACCAGCCACAATTCTGGAGAGCCCAGCTTTTGATAGAAGTGAATGACTGAGAGTTCAGGTAACATATATGTGTGTGTATACACACATACATAAATACATATATACATATGTGTGTGCTCTTTTGCACATGACCAATTGGGAAACTTGTTTGTAATGAGGTTTGTTTTTCTTTCATTTTCAGTTGGAGGGTATGGTTGAAGAGAGAGAAGGTAGATTTTTGCTGATTGAAAATAATAACATTTAAATTTTTAAAAATTTCTTGCTTGGATAACAAGCTGTTAAACATTACGTACAGAACATTGCGCATTCACCTCATCTTTGTCCTCAGGATTCATAGTCACTTTCTCTGAATTGTGTATGTTCTTGTTTATTTCTACTTTGTGGGTCTCTAGCCATTGAGCTTTGCCTGATTTGCCTTTGTCCATTGGCTTTCTACTGTATTATGCAGATGCTCTGATGTGTGTGTGTGTGTGTGTGTGTGTGTGTGTGATTATGTCCTACTGCTCTGCCACAATGAAATTCTCACCATTTGAACCATTTCTTTGAATTAAGGAATAATCTCCAAGAGACCTCTGTTTCACTGCAGATGTGTTAGCACACTCCTGAAGGAATGGAACATAAGTCTGCTGAGTTTTGATTGAGAGGGTTAAGGTTAGAAAGTTCTACCCTTGATCACAGAATTGCAGAGTTCAAAAGGACCTCAGAAGTTATCTAACTCAACCTTTAGCCAAAGCATGGATCCCTTTGACAATATCCATAGTATATGGTCATCTAGTCATTACTTCAGCCTTTCCAAGTGATGAAAGATCTTTTGTCCTGTGCATTTTTCTGTCTTCTTCCTCCATTCATCGGAGAGCCTTCACAGCCATCAGGGCCCAACTTGCATTTGACATTCTTTGTGAAGTGTTCTCTGAACAGCCACTAAAAGTAATCTCACCATCCTGGAATACTTAGCTATCATTTTCTATGATACACATATGTTTTACTGCCTTATTTTATCATTGTGTTCATGTCTTTATTCTACCAATTAGTCTACAAGTTCTTGAGGAACAGGGACTGTGTCTTAAACTGTGTTTTATCTCCAAAAGAGCCTAACACAATTCATCATAGGTATTGAGATGGTGAAGAATAAATGGTGGATTGAATTTTGGGTCATTGGATAACCTAGGATCTTAGAGGTTAAAGGAAGTACAGCATGGGGGTAATGCTGTAGTTTCAAACTTTAGTGAGACCATACCATCAGAGGTTCTGGGCTGATGTTAGTAGATAAATATTTATTAAGTACTTTCTATGTGATAGGAATGGTGCTAAATGTAGGGTATATAGAAAAAGGAAAAAAAAAACATGGTCTTTGTCCTCATGGAGCTCACATTCTAATGAGAGACATAGATATGAAAATTACTCAGTAAATACAAGATATTTAATCTCAGAAGGGAAGACACTGCAGCTGGGGGTGGGGTGAGGGACCAGAAAAGGCCTCTTAAAGAAGATGGGCTTGGAGATGATGGGAGCCCATTATGAAAAAGGACATTTGAATCTCAGTTTTGCCTAGGGAGGATTCAGAATGATTCATATAGACTGATTGTTCCTCAAGGTCAATGACTCTCCCTGTCCATATATATTGAAAAATTTTGGATGAATGATTTTATATTTGGGTTTGATATTCATTATTTTGCTGGAGCAGGGAGAAGTCATTCAACTTTCAGTGTGAAATGCTGTGAATAAATTGGGAGGGGGAGGGAAGAAGAGAGAATTTGGAACTCAAAGTTTTAAAAACAAATGTTAAAAAAATGCTTGTACATGTAACTGGGGAAAATAAAGTACTAAATAAATGCAAAAAATATAGATCTGGAGAAAAATAGAAATGCTGTGAATATATGAAATTAATTGAGATTATGTTATCTGCATAGTTTTTCCACATAGGAACAATGATCTTGGACAAGTTACTTCCCCTCCTTTGGCCTCAGTTTCCTCCTCTATACAATGAGGAGGTTGGACTAGAAGCCTTCTAGAGTACCCTCAGATGTAGATGGATGATCTAGGCTTCTAATATTTCAACCATAATATCATATCATAGGGGGCACTGTTTATATGAACTAATCAATGATTATTTAAGATTTGGAAAAAAGCTCCATATAAAGGCTGAGGAGTAGTATTTCGTTGTTGAAAAGACAAAATCAATACTTGATTACCCTGAATTAGGAAATCCAGTCATGCAAATCTTTAACCTGAAATTAACTAAAAGTAGGACCTTGACCTAATGTATAATGGCAACATTTAGAATTCTAGAATAACAGCCCATTCTGAAAGCACAGAGTGAGAGCTATTGCTTAAGGTTCTTTTTGTGCTATCACTGTATGCTGGTACCAGCTTAGGAAAGATGTCAAGCAGCTCCTTACCTAGTTTGCATTTCTCTCTGCAATTTAAATGTGACCTCCTCCACCTCCTTTCATCCTACTATAAATCTTTTTAAAAGAAGGATACTTGCATTAAAGAGTAATTTGCATTGCAGTATAAAACTGTGGTCTCTGATACTTTGCTGAATGAAAATCTCAGAAAACCCTAATACAAATTTTCCATTTTGTAATAGCACCAATACCAAGCCTTAGATCAGCCACTCTTTGTTTAGGGTTGCTAGATGACTGTTGCTTCCTTACTAATCAACTAGTTTATTATATGTATGTGTATGTATATAGATATAAAGATAGATATATATAGATGTGTGTTTGTATATGTGTGTGTGTGCTAGTAATTCATGTATACAAATCAGTGCCAGTTTGTTTTTGGTTTTTGTTTTTCCACATGTAGCCTTTCCAAGGTATGCAACTTAGAAGGACATCCTTTTTGAACTCTGCAGCACTGGATGCTGTTGCCCATTTTATCCTCTGGATGCTCTTTCCTCTGGGTATTCCCTGTTCTACTCTCCTAATTCTCCTTCCCATATGACCACACATCATTCTTCTTTGTTGTATCTTCATACACATCATACCCATTTACAATGAGTGGCTCCCAAGTCTCTACTTAGGCCCCTTCTCTCCCTCCCCACATATCTCTCTCCTTCTTCCTTTCTCCTTCTCTCCCTCTGCCCCTTCTCTTCATCTCTTTCTCTCCAACTCTCTTGCTCTCCCTCTCCTTCTCTCCTCTTTCCATCCCTCTGGAACGGAACTGCCAAGCATTCAAATTCTACTCCAGAGAGCACAACTCCAAAGGCCTGGCCACATTCTTTGAATGCAAAATGTATGCTTGCCAAAAAGACCACTTTATGGCCATCTCACACAGAGCAAACGTTCACATGGTTGTCAGAAGAAGCAATCCAAGGACACTCTCAAGGTCTCTCTAAAGAATGTTGGAATCGATTATGTGACACAAGAGACACTGTCCCAGGACCACTCAGCATGCCACATCAGAAAAGGCACTGTGGTCTATGAGCAAAGCAGAATTGCAGTAGCTCAAAAGAAACCCAAGATGCACAGATTTAGAGAATCCACCCCAAATGTTCACATGGACTATTTGTGCCCGACCTGTGGTAGAACATTTTGAGGCCATATTGGTCTGATCAGGCACAGTCAGACACAACATAACTGGACTCTAGTGGAGTGATGTCATTTTGGTCCTCTTTGAGAACAAAGGACAACAAACAACCATTGACTTGTTGTCCTGGGCTACAACTATATCTAACTGCTCCCATAAAATCATTAGTCTAGGGTATGTCTTCTTTAGGTTCAAGCTGAGCTTCTGATCACTGTTCATTAATAAGGAAAAGAAGACCCCAAGCTGTATATCCAGGGCTTGATTTGCTTCCTACCAAATACCAGTTCCCAATGAACATATACATACACACACACACATATATATACATATATGAGATATATGAGGTATGTATACCTATACATACATACATGTGTATAAGAGAGAAAATATATGTGTGTGTATACATACCACACAATACAGAGTAAAGGAGTTCTCCCATTGGGTGCAAGGAAACTCAGCTCAACTAAAACAGCAAATCTCAGATTTTCACCCAAAGGAGAAATTCCTTAATGTCTTTAACATAGCAAACTGAGGACAGAGACATGATAGAGACTGCCAGCTCCCCTTATGTTGTTTTTTTTTTCCAATCTTATTCTCTTTTCAACTGCCTGAAATGGGGTTGGTGTCATCCATATTCTCTCTCAAAGCTGAAATCCAGAAGCACCCAGTGGCTACAGAGACCGAGAAGACTTGAAGAAAGTGCCGAGACCAAAGATACTGAAGTTTCTCTCTTGTGCTCGCCAGCTCATGCAAGCACTGGACATAACTCTCCACCCAAAGGAGAGTCCCATAACAATATACCAGTGGGCTTCATTTGGGACTTGGGTCTCCAGTCCTAGTCCCACTCTTAAGCTTCAGTCTCCAGCTGGATATTAGCTATTTCAGTCTGGATATCTTGTAGATATCTTAAATTTAGCATCCAAAACAGAATTATCATTCTTTCTTAACCTAAACCTTCTTTTGAACGTCCCTTTTTTCTGTCAAGGACATCACTGTCATTGTTGCCACTCTGATTCACAAGCTTGTCTCATCCTCATCCCCTCACTTTCCTATCTCCATATGGGCAATTATTGCTACATATTGTCTCTCCTTCCTCTGTGACTCCTCTCATCTCAGTCCCATTCTGTCTATTCCCACCTACATCACCCTAATTCAGACCCTCATTACCTCTTTCCTGAACTATTTCAATAGTCTCTTTGACTCTAATCTCTCCCCTCTCCAATCCTTCCTCCACACAGTTGCTAAAGCTATTTTCCTAAAGCTTAAGTCTAACCATATTACTCTCCTAGACAATAAACTCCAGTGGCTGCCATTTGACATTTAAAGACCTTTCTTGCCTTATTCTACTTCTCATACCCTGTGGTTCAGTCAAACTGATCTTGTTCTTCCTTATGCACGACTCTCTCTCATGTATGTGCCTTTCTGCTAGCTGTGGCCCACCTTTGGAATGCCCTCCCTTCTTAAATACCAAAGTTCAGCTCAAGTGCTGCCTTCTGCATGTGATATTTCCACTCTTTCTTGGCTGCTGGTACTTTCTGTTCCTCTTCCCCATCCCCATCCCCCAAAATCACCTAGTATTTTTATATACTTATGTATTTCTTTGTCAAGTCCCTTAATAAAATATAAGCTCCCTGAGGGCAAGGACTGTTTCATTTCTGTCTTTATATTCCTGGTACTTTGTACAGTGCCTGCCATATAGTTGGTACTTAATAAAGGCTTTTTAATTAATTGGCCACCACTGTGGCTGCAAGAGACCACTCTTTGCATCTGACAAATGGGAGCCTGGCATTTCCTTAACACGACTTATAGTAAAGCTTTTTATTGTAGTTAGATCTTACCTTTAAATTAGACAATATTGAATTTAATCCTGCTACACATTGGACATAGATAGGAAGATGATGTATAAAGAGCTGCTGAAAATGGGTTTTACTTCCACTCTGTACTCTAAAAGATGTCTTCCCCACCTCCCCCTTAATGTAATAGTTTCCTTGTCTCTAGGAACTTCAGAAATAGGCAAAAGAGTTAGTTAGGGTGAAAACAAAGCTGTAAAAATGTGAACAATCATACCACTGAGGCAAAGAGAAATCCAAATGCGTGCTTGGGCCCCAGTCTACCCGAGCAAGCACAAAGGTAACATTAGGGACCAAAAGCATTGTAGCAAGCTGGAAACAAAATAGGACTCTAAATGTGCCCAGCTTTCATGATGAATGTGTAATATTGAAACCAAATTAACTTAGGGCACTATTACACAATATCTATGTCAAAAAGGAAATTACTGGAGCTGAGAGAACTTGGGAAAGCCAATAAGAACTGAAAAGGGAAATCTTTGTAATTGGATTTTTTTAATTAGGAGTATATAAATTCAGCACACAAGTCAGTACCATTTGCATTACAGTGGTAAAGGATTTTGATTATGAAAGAAAATATATTTGCAATGTCAAGTTTGTTTTCTCAATAAGAATAATTTATTGCAAATCAAGAGTATGGAATTAAAATTTTGTTACAGAATTATTTTCATTATGTAATATTGGTTAGGGTTTTATCCTGCCCCTGTGGCAGCATCATCCTCATGATTTTGGCTAAAATTCCCATCTCTAAGACATAATCTTGTATGCTCACCCTTCACCCTCATATCTTCGTGACTGAGTACTGAGATGGGACATTATGAACTTGATCTGACAAGTTAATAAGATGTAATAAGACCGGAAATAGGGGCAGTGCCCTCTCAACTGAAAAGATATAGTTAGCTGCAGAATCTGTTCAAGGATATGTCTAACTAAATTCCTTCTCAGTTTTGCCTTTTGAACATCCATTGTCTTTCCCTGTCCAAAACCAGAACCTGGTCAGTTGGGATATTGGTGGGCAATAGGTAATTAGTGAAAGTAGAAATGAAAATAAGCTTCAGTTTCAATTATCCTATTTTCTGTTAACTTCTTAACAGATGCTTCCCCAATGCATTCTTTTTTCATATTCATTCCATTTTCCTTATTTGTTATTTTGAATTTTTAAAATTAATTTGTTTTTAGTTTTCAACATTCAGTTTTACAAGCTTTTGAGTTTTAGATTTTCTCCCACTCCCTCCCCTCCCCCTTCCAAGATGGTGTGCAATCTGATATAGGCTCTACACATACATTCATATTAAACATATTTTCACATTAGTCATATTGCAAAGAAGAATTAGAACCAATGGGATGAACCACAAGAAAGAAGAAACAAAGCAAAAAAAAGAGAGAGCAAATAGTAAGCTTCAATCTTCATTCAGACTCCATAGTTCTTTCTCTGGATGTGGATAGCATTTTCCATCATGAGCCTTTTGGAGTTGCCTTAGAACTTTGCATTGTTGAGAAAAACTAAGTATATCAAAGTTAGTCATTGCACAATGTGGCTGTAACTGTATACAGTGTTCTCTTGGTTCTGTTCACCTCATTCATCATCAGTTCATGTAAGTCTTTCCAGGTTTTTCTGAAGTCCACCTGCTCATCATTTCTTATAGCACAATGGGATTCCATTACATTCATATACCACAACTTGTTCAGCCATTCCCCAATTGATGGGCATCCCCTCTATTTCCAATTCTTTGCCACCACAAAAAGAACTGCTATTAATATTTTTGTACATGTGGATCCTTTTCCCATTTTTGTGATCTCTTTGAGAGACAGCCCTAGTAGTGGTATTGCTGGGTCAAAGGGTACGCACATTTTTATAGCCCTTTGGGCATAGTCCCAAATTGCTCTCCAAAATTATTGGATCAGTTCACAATTCCACTAACAATGCATTAGTGTTCCAATTTTCCTGCATCTTCTCCAGCATTTATCATTTTCCTGTTTTGTCATGTTAACTAATATGATGGTATGATGTGGTACCTAAGAGTTGTTTTGATTCACATTTTTCTAATCAATAGTGATTTAGAGCATTTTTTCATATGACTATAGATAGCTTTAATTTCTTCATCTGATTTTATCAATTGGGGAATGGCCTGTATTCTTATAAATTTGACTCAGTTCTCTATATATTTTAGAAATGAAGCCTTTATCAGAGACACTGGTTATAAAAATTCATTCCCAGTTTTCTGCTTCCCTCCTAATCTTGGTTGCATTGGCTTTGTTTCTGCAAAAAAAAAAAAAAACCTTTTCAATTTAATGTAATCAAAATTATCCATTTTGCATTTCATAATATTTTCTATCTCTTGTTTGGTCATAAATTCTTCCATTCTCCATAAATCTGACAAGTAAACTATTCCTTGCTCTCCCAATTTGTTTGTAGTATCAACCTTTATATCTAAATCATAGACCCATCTTGACTTTATTTTGGTATTAAATGTGTGTGCCCCATTTCTACCATACTATTTTCCAGTTTTCCAAGCAGTTTTTGTCAAACAGAGTGTTCTTATCCCAGAAGCTGGGGTCTTTGGGTTTATCAAACAGATTTCTGTACTCATTGACTACTGAGTCTTGTGAACTTAACCACCTTCCCTTGCATTTCTTTTCCTTAATTCCCTTGATATTCTGGACCTCTTGTTCTTCCAGATAAATTGTTATTATTTTTTCTATGAACATTCTTCCTTTAAATAGTCTTTTGTTTTTAAGATTGTCTGGATTTCCCCCAAATTCATTTTCTCACCCTCCCAGAGAGCTATCCTTTATAACAAAGAATTTTTTAAGAGAAAAAAAAGGAATGGGATCAGGAAATGCTTTGTATAGCAGGTAGCCTCTGATTTAAGGCTTTAAGAGATCTCCCTGCCCTCCCTGGGTTCTGTCATTCCTGGGAGGGTAAATCTAAATGTTTCACTTCTAGTCATAGAACCCAGAGGAACCTTAAAGATCAACTCATTTGGGAGATCTAAATTTGGGGTTTGTAAACTTGGTTTTTTTAAAATAAAGATTGTAATTACTGTACTACAGTGTTATTGGTTTCTTTCTATCCTGCTGTATTTTGTTTTATGCATTTAAAACTATTATTTGGAGGAGTCCCTAGCAGGGATGGGAAACCTGTGACCTTGAGGCCACATGTAGCCCTCTAGGCCCTCAAGAACAGCCCTTGGACTCAATCCAAACTTTTGGGGATTTGTTCTGTGAAGTTTGGATTCAGTCCAAGGGCTATACTTGAGGAACTAGAGGGCCACATGTGATCTCCAGGCTGCAGATCCCCCCCCCCCAAGCTTTACCAGAATGCCAGGAAGGACCTCCAAGATCATTGAGGTGGTATAAAACTGTAGACTTCAAATTGAAGCCCTGTGACCTTAAGTCCTTTATTTTTCCTCCTAGTAATATGCTTTTACTGTCATCACTTTAGTCATTACAGATCTCCCTTGCAAAGCTCAGAGTTTTGACCTTGCTAAGCGAGGGTAGACTGCCTATTGACTCCCCTTGGGTGAAACTCAGCCCCTCCTTGCACACAAAGACTCACTCACTATAGCTCCACATCAGTGCCCTGTCATTTAATAATAATAAAAATAATAATAATACCTCATAACTATCTAGGGCTGTGCTGGAGTCAGCTCAAACAAATTGTTGACTTGATTGTTACATTTTCATTGAGAGGGCAGGGGAGAGGTAGTATAAGACTTGGGGAGAGAATAAAAGACTGGATATTGTGTGTGTGTGTGTGTGTGACAGAGAGAGAGAGACAGAGACAGAGAGAGAGAGAGAGAGAGAGAGAGAGAGAGAGAGAGAGAGAGAGATACTATAGGGAATCAATCAGAAAAAGTCAAAGAATTGGTATGCCTCAGTAAGGGACCCAATTGAAATCAAAGAACATCAATTTGTAGTAAACCCAGTGAGCAGAGTCATTAAACTTCCTTAGGCAGTGTTCAGGGGAAGTAGGAGCAGAGAAGGCAGATGTTAGAAGAAATTCAGGTTTGTGGCTTGGAAAAGGATGGCTGTCAAGAGGGCAAGGATCCAAGGGACTCAGGAATCAAGTTGAGAACCATGGAAAGTTAGAGGGAGGTAAGTGACATCAGAGCAGAGGTGATGGCTTGGGAAAGTTTGGAGGAGCAGAGGGATGTGTGTGCCCCATTTCTACTGGAGATTGTGTTAGTGACAGAATAGCTTTAGGAATGAAGAGGCCTAGGAAGAGGATGCAAGAATAGGATGTTATAGTCAGAGGAAAGAATTGTAGAATTTTGGGTCATGGAAGTTGACCTTGAGACCAGCCCGGGGCTGGGGCTGGGGTGGAGTGGAGCTGTAGATAATGGGGGGTGAGAACTCCCAAGTCTAGCACTCTAGTCCTGCTGCTACCTTGCTACCTCTTAGCATGTTTGTGCTTCAGTGTCCTCATGGCTCTGTACTTTGCCTAAGTCACAGGGATCCTGGGAGGGTAAAATGAGTCTATAAAGGAAATATGAAGAAAGAGGAAAAAAGTAGCCCTATTGATAAATATCTCTTTGTGATGGTGAGAACAGCAATGTGGGCCCCTCCTCCAAGTAAAGCATTTAGCTCCCATGGAACCTTGACATCTGACGGGTGGCTGTCCCAGATGCTCACTGGCACAGGCAGGCACGTTGCTTGTGGTTATGGTAAGGTAGACGGAGTTTGTCAAACTTTCAGTTTGGGAACAAATTAGGGAATATTACTAGAGAGTACTCAGGGTACCATTGGGAAGAGTTAAGGATAGTAACCCATTATGACTAGATACTGAAGCTTTGATCCTTAACTGCAGATTTCCTTGCCTCTATGGCTTTAAGCTAGGAGTAGAATTTCTTTCCATTTATTTTTTATCAGTCATTAAATGGACATTACATAAACCACTTGTGGCTTTGCCTCACTCCGCGAGCTTCGCCATATGGTGTCCGATGCTTAGGCCTCCTTTGCTTCTCTCATCTTGTCAAATTCACAACATGAAGTAAACCCATTTTGAATTGGCCCTCTGCAAGCTGATTTGCCTAATGACATTGCTGTCTATACCCTTTCCCCTTCTAATTAGCTCCATAGGGTCCTTGGGAATCCCTTCACTTGCAAACCATAGAAAAGTGAAGAAAGTACCCATTCTGGGTCTGTGTAGGCTGGTTATACAACTGACTTGAATGTGGTGACAGGTTTATGACAAAAGGGGAGAAGACCTCTAATTAAAGTCTACTTTACCAGCTTGGAAGCTGATTTCCTTGTTATATAAATCCCCCTTGTTTTCATTGTGCATTTGAGTTGAGGTAGGCTGCATTTGGCATTCAGTATCCCCAAACTGTCATTACCTCTGATCAAAAATATTGATATGCTGTATAATACCCCACCAAATGTATTAAAAGAATAATTTAGAAGTCTCTAGTGTTTTTATTGTTGGGGACTTATCCATTCCTAGAAACATGGGCAGTTTCTATAGTTTTCCGGGATTTTGTGTTTATGGGTTGTTTGGAGCTCAGGCCTTATTTTATGCCAGAATTCATTAACCTTTCAAAGTTTCTGATATGGGCAGGCACTATTGTCATCTCTGCTTCCTAGTACATGAGCTGCATTCTAAGAAGAGGAAATAGATCTGATAGCATTCAGGGTCCCTGAAGACGCCTTTCTTTGGACACTTGGTTTCTGAGGTGTAGATAGAGGTAGATAGATATGGTATTGAGGGCGGAACTCCCTCAGATCTGATAACATTTCAGTTCTTTTGTTAGAGGAAAAAAATTACAAGCTTCTTTTAGTGATAACTATGATTTGTTGAGAGGTATGCATCAATCTCTTTACTGTAGAGGAGAAAGGAATGATCTCACTATTTAAAGCCTGGTTTCAATACATAAAGTAAGGTAATTGCATGTGATTTGTGCATAGTGGAAAAGTCAGGGCCTGAAAAGGCAATCGTTCTCTCACAATGAAGGCATCTGTGGATTAGTGCTTTCTGGGCTGAGCACCTAGAAGGGGCATGTTAAGCTCCCCCTCCCCCTCAGCTCTTTGTTCTTCCCAGTGCTTAGAAAGGGATTGTAAAAGTACAGGGCTTCAGCTAGCACGTGATTCTGTAGGAAGAAGCACTAAAGCAGAATGTGTTTTAATATTGATTCTCACTTTAAATAAATGTTTATCTCCTCGAAGTAATTTGCTGACATTTGTCATTATTTTCCTTATACATTAAATTGGGAGTCCTTTGGTCACCTTCAAATTCTAGATGGGCTAATTAGCTGGTTTGTAACCTACTACAGTACTGTATTTTTTTTCTGGATAAATTAATTTATAGCCTTGCATTGAAATGTAATTAAAATGCTGTTGCAACAAGTTTTTAGTCCCTAATCAGCAATTGCTGTTACTCTGCACAGGAATTGGATGGTAAATTTTATTAGCTCAGTTTTCCTAAGCAAAAGATAGCATTTGATCACAATCTCTGGGTTACCGAGGCAGGCAGGGTCCAAGGCCTTGTCCAAGTTGGCTGTCCTATGGACTGAACTTAAAAGGGCTCTATGGCTGAAGAGGCCGTCTCCATTCCCTGGTAATTTTTCTTTGTTTCTCTTTATTCTCTTTGGGAAAAGTGGCTAATGTGTCCAACAAAGCAAAATAATTCTTGCTCAAATTTCAGCCTCTTCTTGTATCTTCAGTACAACAAAGCTTGGTCAATGGAGAGAGTCCCTGGTCTGAAGACAGGAAGACCAGAGTACAAACCTGGCTTCAGATAATTCCTAGCTCTGTGATTCTGGGAAAGTAATTTAACCTCTATTTGCCTCAGTTTCCTCATCTGTAAAATGGGGATAATAATAGCACCTACCTCCCAGGATTGTTGTGAGAATCCAATGAGATAATATTATAAAGTATTTAATACAACGTTGTAGTACATAGTGAGCACTATATAATGATTAGTTATTATTATTATTGGACCTGAGGCAGAACTGACCAATATCTCTTTATAATAAATCTTATCACACTTGAAAATCTTTTTAACATTAATCTATTACTCTCCCATCTCCCATTTGGTTTGCTTTTCACTGGACTAAATAATATCAAGTTTCTTGACTCTTCCCTCTTTGTTCCAATATCCTATAAACATTTAAGTGCCTACTATGTATCAGGCAATGTGCTAAGCACTGGGGATACAAGTGATGAAAAGAAAGACTGTGCTTGCTCTCAAGGAGCTTCCAGTCTGAAGGAGGAGACAGCATACAAAAGGAGGCAGGAAAGTGGGGGGGGGGAGAGGGAGAGGCAGGAAAGCAAGGGGTGCCTGACACAGGGGCATCTTTTTTCTATGGAGTTCAAATCAGGCTAAGCAACAGATGCCAAGTGTAGTGAGCTGAGAGAGTCCAGTTTCTTCCCTCTATAAAGGAAGCCATTGGGGGGAGTGTGGTACTCTGGCCTCCAGTCCTTCAGTCAGAGGGGAGAGGAGGCTGAGGGAGACCATATCCCTGAAGGCTGGAGTTAGTAGCATAGTGAGGAGATTAGAGGGGATGAGCTTATCCTGGGAGGGGCATCTTCTTCCCTGGAGCTGAAATCAGACACAGCAGCAGATGCAGAGTGGAGTGACTGTTCCTGCTGTTTTTAAAAATATGTACCAAGTATGAGTGCAAAGAATCCATCATAGCTGATGACTGATTTTTTTTTCTTGCTTAATAGCATCACAGAATCATAGAGTCACCAGGATGGAAAAGACCTTAGAAAACACCCAACAAAGTAGCAAAGATGACAAAAGAAGGAAATAGTCATTATAGGAGGGGTTGTGAGAAGCTATGCAGTGGTCTGTTTTAGAAAACAATCTGAAATTATGTCAAGAAATTGACTAAAATCTTTACCTCCTTGTTAGCCATGTGCCCAAGGAGGTAAAAAAAAAGTTCTGCCCACTGCATTGCCACCTAGCTGTCCTTCAGAAATTACTCCTTCAGATAGCAAATGACAATACAGGTGTAATATTAGAACTGCATAAACCAAGTTCCTGAGTTGTGTTAAACTGGCTCGAAGGTTTCTTCTAACTTTATGTCTATGACCCTATGATACTGTAACTAAGGTAGGATATATAGAGAAAAGAGAAGACCTGGGAGAAAGGAGAGCCCTGGGGTACCACCATACATAGGGGACAGAATACAGTTGATGATCCTGCAGAGAAGAATGAGAAGGAACAGGCAGGTAGTCAGAGAATCTAACATATCAGCATCACAAAATCCAGGGAGGAGACCTTATCCAGAAGGAGGGGGTAGACAACAATGTATTTACATCTCCCTTTGGGAATTTTAGGGTAGCTCTAAAGAGCTGCAAGGTTTTCTCATCTATTCTATGTTGCTCAGCAAACAGGCCAGAACTAACTTATCTGTTATCAAGCTTTTATAAACAGATATTTACTGAATTGGCATAGTAAGAAGAGTTGGTACCAAACATCTCCCCAACCAAAGAACAAACTTTGCAATGGAGAGTGTCCTGGGGCCACCTGGATTAAAATAGAGAGAGCTCATGTGAGCAAAGGAAAAACTCACTGTTCCAAGTTACTAGAAGTCATTTTCTCTCTTTGCACAGTCCTCATGAAGTTCTCCATAGATGGAGCTCTCTGATGAGCTCTTAAGGTGTCTTTGTAGAGTGAACAGCTCAACTTCCTGCTTTTCCAAACAGGTCACAATCCCTGAGGCTGTCTTTCGAGCTGTCTAGTTTGACCTCTCTAAGTTCATAGATGAATATATTCTTTGTTACTAATTTAGTAATTTTCTACTAATTTAGTCAATGAAGGGGCAATGTGTCATTCCCTTTGGACTCATTCTCCTCCCTCCCATTTCTTCCCTCTCATACAGGTTCAAGGAACCAGCCTCCTCAAGAGTTCCTGAAGCTTGACTCTTTCCTGATCAAATCCGTTCTTTGACTTACACAGGCCTAGAGGTATGTCTGATTCTTTCAACCAATCCCAATATATTTCCTGTGTGTTATCATCAGATTTTATCCAGTGGCTTAAAAGTACTACTTCACTCCTCCTAAACTTATTAAGGACTTATTTGGATCTAATTTATTACTTTGATTGATTCTATAATTCAGTCAAAGAGATGGTCTCACCTTATGAAGTTATCAAGGCTTTGAACATCTCATTAGTTACATTAATTAGAGTAGAGAGACGTGAGGCACCCTTTGTATGTATACAAACTACATCCAATTCAGTCAAAATCCAATGGAAACAAACAAGTTTTCAAGGGATGCTGCCAGGGTTGTTAACCCAAGTGAATGCAGGGTTCCCTCAACAGAAATAGGGATATTTGAAGCAGAAACGGGGTTGAAGAAACTATGAGGTCAGTTTGGTGTGTGCTGAATTTGAGATGCTTCTGGAACATCCAGGTGGAGAGGGGGGTTGTTGGGTTTTGGAGCCTTATATAAGCATTTTGTTCATTATGTATTTCAGTGACTAGAAAGCTTGTTTTGCAGTTTTAATATTATATCTGCATTGTCATTTGCTGTCTGAAGTAGTTTCTATACTAATTAGTGTAGTTTATAAAGTAATAGATGCTTTTGAGTGTGTGGGAGGAGAAGCATTTAAATGTAATTGCTGTTTAAACAGCATTTCCCTTAAAAGACTTGTATAAATTAATTTTCCACATAAGTGCATATTTGGGGTGGTCTGTTGTTAATTAATCTCTGCACAAACAAACAAAGGCCTCAATACACTGCCCAGTCCTTGTCTCAATCTATTTTAAAAGCTACTTATAGATTCCATGAGAAGTCCTTTGTTTGTTTCACTAGATATCAGCTATCAGAGTTACATAGAAATTGGGCCGGATTCTTATCTGTAAATGTTCAATGTCAAAGAAAGCATTCATACTGTCTAGCCTAGGAAATCTTTTTTTTTTTCCTTAAGTGAAACTCTAAAAATGTTGTTCAGAAAGAGTTAAGGTAAATAGTGCAATGGTTTTGGGTCACAACATAATGTTCTCTAACATCTCAAGCTCTTCCAAGGGATTTCTCTGTGGCAAAGAAATCATGAAATGAATACCATGATTTCAGAAGTCAGAATTACAGAGAATCCAGGGTACAATGGAACAGTGTAAGTGGAGGGTTTAGCAGGTATTAGTGCATTAGCAATGATTTTTTTACCTGAAGGAAATAGTGTAAAGCACATTGTTGAGGACATGCTAGGCTATAAACGGAGGTGGGCTGGTTTTATAGCTAGAATAAGAAGGTAAAGGAATAGCCTTGATGTTACTTTGAAATTGTAACAGAAAGAGAGGAAGGCCTACCTTTCTTTGGAGTATTTGTGGAAAGATATGGATGAGAAGGTGTAGAACAGAGGTGTGAAGCTTGTGGCCTACAATACTCTCACATGTAAACTGAATTTGCATGTAATTGGGAAGTATTTAACAAAATAAGTAAAAATACAACAAAGCATAGATAACATTATATTAAATTTTTTTCTGTTTTTATTAATTTCTTTGTTTACTTTTAGTTTACAAGATTCAGTTCCACAATCCCTTGAGTTTCAAATTTTCTCCCCCTCCCTCTTCCTCTGCCCCATGGCAGCATGCAATCAAGTATAGGATCTATTTGCATAATATAAGTATATACATAATATAAATGAATATATACTAATACATTAGACATTAGTCAGATTATAAAGAAGAATTGTAACAGATGGAATGAACAATGGGGAAGAGGAAACAAAACCAAACAAGAAAAAGAAAGAGCAGGTAATTTGCTTCAATCTGCATTCAGACCTTTTTCTTTCTAGTTCTTTCTCTGAATGTAGACATCTCTCTCCATCATGAGTCTTTTGGGGTTGTCTTATAACCCTGAATTGCTGAGAAGAGTCCAGTCCATCAAAGTTGGCCGTCACCTGTATGTTGTGTCTGTAATTGTGTACAAATTTCTCCTGGTTCTGCTCTTCTCACTCAGCATCAGTTCATATAAGCCTCTCCAGGTAGATATGAAATCCATATGCTCCTCATTTCTTATAGCACAATAGTATTCCATTACATTCATATACCATGACTTGTTTAGCCATTCCCCAATTGATGGGCATCCCCTTAATTTCCAAGTCTTTGCCACCACAAAAAGAGGTGCTATAGATATTTTTGTACATATGGGTCTTCCTCCCGCTTCTATGATCTCTTTAGAATACAACCCTAGAAGTGGTATTGCTGGGTCAAAGGGTATGAAATTATTTATAGCCCTTTGGGCATAGTTCCAGATTGCTCTCCAGAAAGGCTGGATCAGTTCACAACTCCACCAGCAATGCATTAGTGTTCCAATTTTTCCACATCCTCTCCAGCATTTGTCATTTTCCTGTTTTGTCATCTTAGCCAATCTGACCAGTGAGATGTGGTACATCACACTTGTTTTGATTTGCATTTCTCTAATCAATAGTGATTTAGAGCATTTTTTCATATGCTTATAGATATCGTTCATTTCTTCCAACAATATTACATTTTAAGACTAAGTCAGCATGTGGCCTGCAAGGATCCTTATGTCTAGGTTAGTGGTCCCCATTTCTATTTGTTTGATATCACTGGAGTAGAAGATAGAGAGCTAGTAACAGTCACCCCATCCAGAATAACAGTGGCAGCAACTTTCAGACAACAGAAGGAATAGGACTAAATAGGGCCTACTTAACCCATCCAAGAGGGTCAGAGAGGGTAGGGCCTGGCCCTGGAACAGTGTCTCAGTCCAGGAACTGAGACTGGAAACAGGAGTAAATAGGAGAAAACATCAAACACAGTGAAGAAATACTGTTAGTTAAGCAAAAACCAAGATGCAAATAGAGAAGAAAGTAACTCCATAAGAAATAGAAGCAAAGCCTCAGAGGAATAGAAATTACTTGTCCACAAGGACTCTAAGAGTATCTGGAAGAAATGAAGTAAGAGATAAAAAGCAAAATTAGAACTAAAATAAGAGCTCTGGAGAAAAGGATTAGAAGGAGAATAAATAACTTAGAATAGAAGATAGAGCATCTTATATAAGTAGGAGTCTCCATGAAATGCTTCTAAAAGCTAATTAATTTGGGCTTGCTACTTAATACACAATAGGGAGTATGCCAGAAAACCATATCCTCTTCTGATTACCCCTAAGTTCCTAAAGAGAGAAGTAGTCAGCTATGGTTGACTACTATCTTCTTCTGGGCATTGTCTCTTCCCTGGGTTTTTGTAATACTGAATATCATATTTTTAAAATAATAAAAGAAACCTGCTCAGATATATTAAAACTAGAGGACAAAATGAAAATTTCAAGAATCCACTCCAAAAAAATCCCAAATTGAAAATACTCAGGAATTTCATAGCAAAATTGAGAGCTCAGAGAAAAAAATACTGCAAATATCCAGAAAGAAAGGCTACAAGTACCAAACAAAAACAGCCAGAATGACAGAAGATTGGCACAACTACAGTTAAGAAGAAAAAAAAATTAGGATATAATATTTATCCCAAGGCTTATTACAACCAAGGTTAACTTCCCCTACAAACCTGAGTATAATTATATAGGGAGAAAGTGCATTTTAAAAATTTATTCATTTATTTTTCATTTTCAACATTCAGTTCCACAAGCTTTTGAGTTTTAAATTTTCTCCCACGTCCTCCCTTCCCCACTCCCCAAGATAGAATGCAATCTGATATAGCCTCTACATATACATTCATATTAAACATTTTCACATTAGTCATGTTGTAAAGAAGAATTAGAACTAATGGAAAGAAACACAAGAAAGAGAAACAAAACAAAACCAAAAAAGAGACTCTGTAATTCTTTTTCTGGATGCGAATAGCATTTTCCTTCATGAGCCTTTTGGAATCGTCTTAGAACCTTGCATTACTGCGAAGATCCAAGTCTGTCAAAGTTGATTATAGTACAATGTGACTGTAACTATGTACAATGTTCTTCTGTTTCTACTCCCCTCATTCAGCATCAGTTCATGTAAGTCTTTCTAAGTTTTTCTGAAGTCTGGCTACTCATCGTTTCTTATAGCACAATAGTATTCCATTACATTTATGTACCACAACTTGTTCAGCCATTCCCTAGTTGATGAGCATCCTTTCAATTTCAAAGAGGAAGTGAATTTTTAATAGAATAGAGGAATCTCAAGTATTTCTGATGAAAAGATCATATTTTAGTGGAAACATTGAAGTGCAAGCACAGAAATCAAGAGAAACCTAAAAAAGTAAATATATTTGAGCAATTTAAAGTAGCTAAACCATGAATTGCTACCCCTTTTTGTATGTTGTGAAGACTTTTGGCAGCCTAACATAACCTAGGGACCACTTTTGAGAATGTTGTCTTAAATGAATCAAAAGAAATGTAATTCATTGAAGAAAATGCTTGATTTTAGTGAGAGGTTAGTGAAAATTAAAAAAAAAAATTCCCCATTCAAGTTCATAGACAACCTGAAAAATTGGTGATTTGTGGACCCCACATTAAAATCTCCTGAGCTAAATGATAATGAAGTATTTATGTTCTAATAGGGTGAAAAGAAACATATGTTCCATCACAGTTATTGTTGTTTATTCATATCCAACTCTTCACGACCCCATTTGGGATTTTCTTGGCAAAGATACTAGAATAGTTTATCATTTCCTTCTCCAACTTATTGAGGTTGTCCAACAAATATTGAGGTGAGGAAACTGAGGCAATTAGGGTTAACTGAATTGCCCAGGGTCACACAACTCATAAGTGTCTGAGGCCAGATTTTAATTCAGGGAGATAAGTCTTCCTGACTCTGGACACAGACCTCTATCCACTACACCACCACCCCGCTCAGAGTTCCTTCAGAATACCTCTGTCTTTAAGAAAAACAGAGGAAATTAAGAAAGAGAAACAGGGAGTCTGGGTATGGTTTTGCTCTGTTTTATTGTGTTTAAGAGAGGAAAGGAATAGGAGAAGAAAAGATGTTTTTTGAAGCAATTGCTTTGGGCTTTCCAAACTACAAAGATTTCTGTGTAGGCAGACAAAAATGAGGACAACCAGCCTGCTTCTAGGATTTGGGGCTGTAGGTTGGAGACTTTGAATAGCCTTCCCATGAATGCAAAAACTCCACCCCCCCCAGAGAGTATGTGGCACAAGGCCATGTCTCCATCTTGTGCCAGAGCTTCAAGGGGGCTGAAAACATTAGGCAGAGGGAGTGAGGAGCATCACTGATTCATGAATTTGGAAGCTATGAGATCGTTGCATGGCAGACATTTCAAGGGCCATAGAATCTACCCCCTCCCATTTTTCTTTTTTTTTTTTGCTTTTTGGAGGGCAGTTGGGGTTAAGTGACTTGCCCAAGGTCACATGGCTAGTTTTTGCGTTAAGTGTCTGAGGCTAGATTTGAACTCAAGTCCTACTGACTCCAGAGCCAGTGCTCTATTCACTGCGCCACCTAGCTGCTGTCCTCCTCCCATTTTTCAAAGTCATATTAGCATTTCTTTTAATGATCAGAAAGCAAAATGACCACTACTGAAAGCTAATATTTCAAGATATTCAAAGCACTCTCATTACAAGAGCCTTGTGAGGCTGGGAGGGCTGAGACTGGGCACATCCTCAAGAAAATGATTTTGTGTTCTCTCTGTGAGTATTGTCTTCCTTCCCTGCCTTCCCCCCAATCACATATAAGTTCTTTGTGGGCAGGGACTATTTCTTTGGCATTCTCAATGTCTCACAGGGGTGGGCAACATATTACTTTAAAAATGTTTTTCAAATAAATGAAACAAATAAGGATGTTAAACCAATTGGTTGAGGTCCATGCCCTGTTCCAGAGCCTTGAGTTAGGTATCCATAGGTCCCAGAAATGCAGCTTCCATAATGCCTCAGACATCATGACTTATTTGGGACTGGTAGTCTCTCAGTAAGTTTTGCTCTGATCTGCCAAGGGGATGTGCCACAATATCCTGACTGGTTCACAATTAAAGAAGAGAGAATCGTACTCATCAGGACTCAGTTACTGCTCTGTCCATGCTATCAGTCTTCAAAGTATATTTCAGAAAGCAACAAACTTTATGAGAATTTATTCCTGCTAGCAGAAGGTTTTTCCCTTTGTTTTAAATATCCCTTCATTACAAAAGGCCTTTTGGGGGAAGATTCCCTACTGAATCTTCCCCCAAAGTGAAAAGTGCCTGGAAGATAGCATTGTCTTACTGTTAAATTGGGGTATGCAGTGTATAAGATTCTGCAGTTGTTATTCAGGTGTAAGTTGCTATATAAGCGTCCTCAAGACTAACTTGAAAATGCACAAAAACAGAACCACATCCCAGAAGGATACTTGGAATTCTTACTTGCTCTAGGGATATGGAAAATTAATTCTTTCTCTCTTAATTTATTCACAGAACTTAAAAATTGGAAGGGCAATCACCAGCCACATAATCCTACCTATATCAAAAAAGAATCCCCACTATAGTGGTCTTCCTGCCTCTGATTAAAAGCCTCCAATGAGAGGGGACATCACGTCCCACAAAAAAGAGAAGAGAGTATCCAAGAGGAAAAGATATTCAGGCATATCAAAAGTTAAAGAGAGGTCAAGAAAGATGAGGGTTGGAAAAAGGACATTATATATGAAATAACGTTAAAATATCATAGGCATATTTGGTGAGAACCATTTCAGTTGAATTATGAGTTCAAAAGCCAGTTCAAAGAGGGTTTAGAAGAAAGAGAAGAGGACATAGTTTGCAATAATGTAGTTAGCTGTTTCAAGAAATGTGTCTTACAAAAGAAGGAGAGAGATCAACTTATAGGTAGTGGGAATGTAGATAGCTGTATCAAGAAGTTTGTTTAACAAAAGGAAGAGAGAGATCAACTGATAGGTAGTGGGAATGGTAGGATATATTGAGGGTTTCTTTAAGGATGGGGAGACATGAGTGTGTATGTAGACAGTCCTTCCTGGGAAGGAACCAACAAATAGGAAGAGATTAAATATTAGGGAGGGATGATAGTGAGGCATCCTGCTGGTTACAGTGGAAGGGGTTGAGATCAAGGGTGCACATAGAGGAATTGGCCTTGGGTAAAGAGGATCACCTCTTCATCATAGAGCCAATATGACTTGATTTCTTCCTTCCTGACCCTCAGTGATGGAGGGTGTTTCTACCTTATATGAGACAAATGGCCGGTGATGAAAAAATGGCCTTAGATTCTGAGACTGACTCATATGTAATACTCATAACTCTTTGGTTCTTTAGTGGGCATTCCTAACATACTGTATGTCTCTGTCATGATGGCACATGTTGCTTTTCATTGTCGATGGACTATTAACATGGTCTTTGTCAGTTACCCTTGACTCTCATTGGTATCTGACAGACCCGTGCTGCTGATCAGCAATGCCTACTTCTGTCAGTTTCTATGTTTCTGTGCTTGATACCCAGGTACAAATGATTACTTTGGCTAAACTTTGCCCCTGAGGAGGCAGAGGCACAGACTAGTTAAGGTTTCCCCCAAGATCACAAGGCGAGCTAGTACCATAATCAGACCTGAAACCCTCAACAACTGAGATTCCAGCTAATGAAATAAGAATAAGGCCTTCCAAAAAGTGCCTCATTAATGATTATTTATTATATTAGTGTACCAGTTATATCATCATTTAATAATGTTTTATACACTAAAAAACAAAGAAGGTAGATAATGCACTGGCTTCAAAACCAGGAAGATCTCAGTTCTAGTTGAACAAAGAATTAACTAATGCCTTAAGTTTCTAGAGTCCTTTATAGCTTTTAGACCTTGTGGTCCATGCATTAGAGACACCTGAAAGTGGGATCTGGAAGAAGTTAAATTCTAGGTGGCCCTCCATGCATGCTAGTTGACCCGCTTAGCCAGGTTGGCAGCAGAGAAGGTCCCTGGGAAGCTGAGAGATAGGACAAATAAGGTTCACCTGGAGGCACATGTCAGTCAAGGTCTAGAAATGCATGGGGCAAGGTGGACCTGGTAGACTGGGCCCACATGACAGACAGAGCCCCAAGAGGACTTTAAATACTTGGGATTGCTGGAGGAAGGGGACAATGCCAGAGAATGGGGGGGGGGGAGGAGGGTGCTGCAGGCTAGTGGAGGGCTGACTACTAAAAACATTGACCTACTTGTCTGTGAATCATAAAACCTTATCTGAGTCTCTGCTGCTTGTGACCTCATCACTTTCCTTGTGTGAGCCTCAGCTTCCTCATCTGTAAAATGTGGCTAATGATACTTGTGCCACTTACCCTTATAGAGTTATTTCAAAGAAAGTGACTTTTAGAGAAATGAGATCTCTTCTCGATATCCATTTTTGCCGAGAATCCACTTTTCCTGAGCTATTTAACAATGCCTGTCCCCAAACCCCATCCCCAGCGATGAGACAGGTTAGCTTTGGTGACTTTGCTGGTAGACAGGTGATAAGACAGGATCTACTGTAAGTTGTCATGTCTGAGGTTGCCGGGATAGAGAATTTAAGTTACTCGTCCTTCAGAACATGTTTTTTTTTTATAGTTTCAGAAGAGTTGTAGGTGATTCCCAGAAGGAAGATCTCTACTGAGTAATTAAGAACATGGGGCTGTCAGATTTCCCAGATTATAGTGCCCTTCCTTGAAGAGAGCCAGAAAACCAAATGTTTTCAGATGCTAGAGTCAGAGACAGGGTACTAGAATGAGGTAAAAAAAAGAACCCCGTAAACAAAAGGTTACTTAGACTCATCCCTAGGTCAGGGCACAGAATCGAGAAGGCTGTGTGCTCTTCCCTGATTCAAGAAATGGGCTGGGGACCAGATAGGAGAACTATGGGTTTTTGTCAGTGTCCTATATCATGGTTCTCCCCTGACCTAACCATTGTTTCTCAGTCTCTTTTGCTGGATTATTATCCATACCCTGTCCCCTTTATTGCATGTAATGCAGGACTCTGTCCGAACTCTTCTTTTGAGGCCATATATTCATTCTTTCCCTCGGCAGTTTCATCACCTTCTTGAGTTTCATTACCATTTCAATGCAGATGCCACTTCAATGCAAGTCTGCAGAACTACTCCTGGTCCCTCCCTTTAGCTCCAGTCCCGTATGGTCATTGGATATTTCTACCTGGATAGGCATCTCAAACTCAGCATGGCCCAAATGGAGCTCATTCTCTTTCCCCTAAGAGCTCACCTCTCCTACTGGCTTTCCTCTCTATGAGGAGGCGCTCATCATCCTTCTAGGCACCCAGGTTTGCAACAGCAAACGGCAAACCACTCCAGTGTCTGTGCCAGGAAAACCCCAGGTGGGGTCATGAAGAGTCTGACACCACCAAAATGACTCAACAACCACAACAACTTGTGTATGTGTTGTTTTTATGGAGCAAGTTCCTTAAGGAGAGGGAAACATCTCCTTCGTATCTCTAGGATCCAGAACAGTTCTTGGCCTAGCTAGGTCCTAATGAATGAATTAATTAATTAATGATCCTATGAAGTGATCACACACATTTGAATTCTCATTCATAATGATTGGGACCTGGCTGTAAGTACTTAGTTAATGCTTGTAGAATTGAATTGAATTGGTGTGAAATTCTTGGCCTAGGAAGCTCTTGGATTCTATCAAGTGAAGTACATAAATGGGATCAGCCCAGGAAGATGGGGCAGGCAATTCAAGTGCATAAACCTTGCTAGCACAAGGGGTCAATAAGAGGGTAAGATGATCTGACCCTGTCATGTGATCCCTAGCATTCAACAGATGTGTAAAGCAGATGTTGCACCCAACTCAGAGAGGGACCTGCTTCCCAGGAAAGCTTCTATAAGGCCATCAATCTTCCTTTAATTATTTGCCTCTTGATGGTATTTTCTTAAGCCTAAGAAAAGTCACATAATGGGATTTTGATGTAACTTGTTTAAATGGATAGGAAAGTGGAAAAATAATGTAGTCAAGGAAGTGTTCCCCTGATTCAAAGAAGCTTATCTGCAAAATATTTGTGGCAAAGCCTGAACAACTCTTAGAAATAAACATAGGGCAAGATGAAAAATCATTCAATATAAATTGTGTATTGTTTATCAGAAATAGTTGCTATATACAGAAAGATTTTCATTATGATTATTGAGATAAAATGTGGCTTTCAAATAGATTGCTTCAATATGACCAGCATGTTGCATTGCAAAAATAGTTCTTATTCCATAAAGGGTTTTGATAAATGAGGATTGAAATATTCAATCTATCCAGATGCTACTTGAATATCCTTCAGGTATCTTGCTTCTTGCTAAGTGAAGTAGATATTGATGGTGTCAGTGTTCATGTTTTGTTTTGCTTTGTTTTGTTTTTTTTTTCTTTGTGACCCACCCTCTTTGTGAAAGAAATCTTCAGGTCTGAGATATTGTAAACTCATTTATTATCTTGGCTTTTCATTCTCGGAGCCTAGTGATTTTATTGTTACCTTTTCCTGCTTTTTCCAGTCCTTCACCCTGTGTCCTTCAGCACTCAAACATTCTGCTGGTTCTTCCTTGTTGTTGTTATACCCAATGTGTAGCTTTTTAATTCATTTCATCTTCCTCTTGGTCTTCCTGGCCAGATTTGGATCATCTGGAGAATGGAGTTGTGTACTTCACATACATTCCGATCGTTGTATTGTGTATCTTTCATGCACAGCACTCTTGGAGGGTTTCATTATACTTGTGCATATTAGTGATACAGATGCAGCTTTCAGGAGGTCACCACTCAATAAAGTGATGAACTTGCAGTTAGATAACACCTTGGGTCCCTCATCTAAACTGTTTTCTAGGCATCTTCTTCCTTGTTTTCTTGAACTATAATTCTTGAGTAAAACAGCTGAATTTAAACAATTCTTTTGTTATCAGTATTACTTGCTTCTTATTCTTGGGTGTGACAAATGACAGGATCAGATTTCGATCTGGCAAGAACTTTGAGATTGTGGGGCAGTAGATAAGAGCACCAGACCTGGAGTCAGGAAGACCCCAGTGCATATGCAGCCTCAGAAACGTACTAGCTGTATGACCCTGGGCAAGTCACTTAACGCTTTTTTGCTTGTTTCCTCATCTAAATGGGGAGACACTGGAGAAGGAAATGGTTATAACCATTCCAGTATCTTTGCCAAGAAAATCCCATGAACAGCACCAGTGTGGTTATGGAGAGTCAGAATACTACCAAACAACAACCTAGTGTATCTCCCACTGAGTCAGAGACAGAAGTGAGTCAACTGAAGTCACATAGGGAGAGGAGCTGGAATTCAAACTGAAGCCCTCCCTCTCCAAATTGACTGTTTTTCTACTATGCTACATTGCATAGATAAATCTATTCTTGATCTTCTCAGCCTTTATTAGAATTCATCTTTCTAATATCCCGAATCCTATTCTGCAGTGAAATTACTTCTGGGGCTTTATATATGGCCCTTGGATTTCCTCTTTGGATTCTTGGCCAGTTTGGCTCCAAAAGCCCTATCAATTTTTCACATCTGCTGCTTATGGATTCTTCAGCTTAAAGAAACATTTCTGTTACTCTCTTCCCTTAGGGCCAACTGCTCAATTCATTCTCCACAGGTTTCAGCTTCCCTTAAGTCCCTCTTTTTATTCCTTGCTTGAAGTTCAACTAAGGAGAGAGCTAGTCTTTTGGCAACATGACATTGCAAAGGCTGGAAAGAAAGATCCTGAACTTTTTTAGTCAACACTCCCCCTATTAGGCAGGAAAATATAACCTCCCCCTTCTTAACCAATATTTCCAGGAAGGTTCTGGCAAGGTGTTTCACATGTGTGCTATAGTAGCCCACAAGGAGCTGTGATCTAGTCATGTGAGATACTCCCTTCAATTATTTAGCTCTCTGTGCAGCCTGTGGGACTCTTGTAGAGGACAGGATAGATAGATCCCCTGTACCACCTACCTAGTAGCCTGATGAAGAGCTACTTTTTGAAAGAGTTCATATCTTTTGCCTCAGGCCATTATTTTTCCAGCATTCTTAAAAAGAAAACAAAGTTTAAAGCCAAGACTGAAATTGATTTTATCTTAAGTTTTATCTTTGCTACTCTAGAAATGCTTGTTGGCTGTTGGGTGAGTCTAGTAGTAGTAGTAGTAGTAGTACCATGTTTCCCCGATAATAAGACACTGTCTTATTATTTTTTTGGAAAGAAAAACACCAGAGGGCTTATTTTCAGGGGAGGGCTTATGTTGTCCTGCCTCAGCTCTCCTCCATGGCACTGCTCTCAATGGCGCCAGCGAGCAAATCACTGGGGAAGAACAGGATGACACGCTCACTGCTGCAGCTCTGATTGGATGCAGCTTGGAGCACGGC
>NW_027187369.1:3212748-3216625 GCF_028583685.1 Petaurus breviceps papuanus | reverse complement strand
CTTATTTTAGAGGAATCTTACACAGTAAGGGGAGGGCTTATTTTCGGGATAGGTCTTATCGGGGGAAACACGGTAGTAGTAGTAGTAGTTGTAGTAGCTGCAGCAGTAGTAGCAACAGTAGCAGCAGCAATAATAATGATAATGGTAACTCCTCCTCCCATATTCAGCCACCTATTTCGACCTCTAACCTCCTGCCCTCACAAACCAGTACCCTGTCCCTGCTCATTGTTTATATCTGGAATTGGTGGCCATGTAGCCAAATTTGGCCCAAATAATTTGCCCTCAGTTCCTTTAAGTCCCATTTAAAATTCTACCTTCTCCAGGAAGCCTCTCCCAATCTCTCTTAATTCGAGGATCATCTCTCTGTTAATTATTTCCATTTCATCCCATAGATAGCTGGTTTGTATCTGGTCTTTTCATGTTGTCTCTTCCCTTAGATAGTGAATTTCCCAAGAGTTGGGTTGTGTTTTGTCCTTTATCTGTATTTATTCCCAGCACATAGTGCAGTACCTGACACATAGTAGGTATTAAATGAATGTTTGCTAAGTGACTACTTGAACTAACCTTGGAATGCGCTGGTGTTTGATGACCTATATACCTGGTATAAAGATAATTAAGCTTGGAACCAGTTCTCCTCTCTTGGCTGGATGGCTGGGCAATTCCATGGTTGCTTCAAGAATGACTTCCCTGAGAAAATATGGTGATGTTGTTTATGTGTGTGGCTATTTAGCAGACTAGTACTAAGGACCCTCTCCTGTCGCCATGCATTTGCATAGGCTACCTCCATGCATACTTAGGATGTCCTCCCTCCCCATCCCAACTTCTTGGAATCATTGGTTTTCTTTCAAAATTGAGATCAAGTATCACTTTCTTCAGAAAGACTTTCTTAATTGCCCTAGTGGCTCATACCTCACCACCTTCCAGGTTACTTTTTATTTGTTTTGGATGTATTTACCATGTCAGTATCTGTTCTTGTTATCTCCCTTATTAAAATGTAAGCTTCTTGGGGGCAGGAACCTTTTTGTTTTTATCTGAATGTCCTCTGTAGTGACAAGGGTGCATGCCTAGAGTTAGCACTTAATCATTTCTTGTTGACTCCTTATGTGTATTGGTGTTGAAACTTAAAATGAATTTGCTTAAATAATTTATGTGGAGGAAAAGTATAGAAAATCTCTACTTCCAATTATTTTTATTACTTAAAATCTCTGCTCATTTTTTTTCTATCTGTTAATGAGAAATCTTTTGAAATATGATAGAACATTTCATGACTGAGTCAGGATCTCAGTTTTATTTTTTCAAAAGAAATACTGTGAGCATAAAGGGAAAGTGATGGCCCAAACTTAATGAATTCTGAAAGCTCCCTTGGGGCGCATCCTAAGAAAGAACCTGAGAGAGATGGCTGCTCTTTAAGGAAATAATTCTACAGACTTGCAAGCAAACAATTGCAGTGAAAGGTGGGAGGATAAACGCTGGCAGATACATATGCATTGGACATGAGGGGTGGAAACTGGGCCACTGGGCCAACATAGGACAAGTGGAGGGGGGCAGCTAGGTGGTGCAGTAAACAGAAGTCAGGACAACACTTACTAGCTGTGTGACCCTGGGAAAGTCACTCTACACTGTTTGCTTTAGTTTCCTCATCTATCAGATGAGCTCAAGAAGGAAATGGCAAACTACTCCAGTTTCTCTGATAAGAAAACCCTAAATGGAGTCATGGAGAGCTGGACACAACTGAAAAACAACCCCCAAAATAGACATAAGACAGAGAGCAATCATAAGGTTATTTATGCATGATCGTGAAGTAGTCTGCTGCAGCCTGCTATAGGTTAATCATAGCTATAAGACCTTGGGTAGATTATTTTCCCTCCTTGGGCATCAGTAAATGGGGATTAATGAAACCTTGCTTGCCCAAAGGCAAAGGAATGAATGGTTGAGGTTTCTTTTAGCTCTTAAGATCTATAAATATATAAGTAATAATTTCTCGTAATTAATTCTTTCAAAAACATGGTATTAGGGATGTGATGTATAATCAGTCCTTTGCTAGGTGGGCATTAAAGGTGATATGAAAGAAATATAACATGCACTTCCTGCCTTCTAGGAGCTCCTATTGATAATGTTTCTACTCTGCCATCTCGACTCCACCCCCCCTTATTGATAATGACTACAAAAGGGATATCGATGAAACAAGTGACAATGGAAAGAAAGCCAATACCTATTATTTCACTATTTAGAAAATATTTTGTTACTGAACTGCTGTGTGTGTTGAGTGCTGTGGGAAGGTATAGAGAGGGATTGGAGGGAGCTGGAGTTCTCAAGGAAGGCTTTATGAAGAAGATGAAACTTGAAAGAGATAGCGGAGAAAAGGCCATTCCCAACTGGAGACTACCCATGAGCAGAGGTTTGCTGTTAGAAACTAGGAGAATGGGCTTAACATTCCAGCCTGACCAGAGCAGAAAACTTGCTTCGGGGGATCTTGGGAGACAAAGTTGACTGCAAAGCTTTGGACTACCTTGAATACCAGACTAAGAAATTAGGAGTTGATTATTACTTTGAAGCTAATGAGGAACCTTTGAGGGAATTGTGAGCAGAGTAATGACCCCATTAGAAAGAAAACTGAATAAAAAAGCTGTATAAAGAGGAGAAAACAGGATTGTCTAGAAATGGGGAACCCACTTTGGAGACCATTACAGCTTAGCTGAGAATGAGAGAGCCTGGCTAGGGTAGGACCATCAGAAGAGAGAGAAAGAGTCAGAGGTCTGTGAAATTTAGAAAGAAGTCCATGTACAGGTTATTAGCTGAACACTGCTAGATATTTATTCTTGGGATAGAGCAAATTAGTCTCTCCAGAGGAAGATGGACATAGGTTGTGTGCAGACTACAGTGAGTGTGAGTTCTCAATGGTGCGCATGTTCCTTATTCCTACTCTTCCTTGTCCATGGCTTCTTGTGGATTCTGCACAGGCTAAACCACAGTGACCAGTCAAAGAACTAGTCAGAGCAATGGTTTGATGCCATAGTGACCAAAATTGAAGGAAATCAGATGATTTTTTTTTCTTTTTCCTGGCTTCCTATAGATACAGACTCATTTGCCTTCCAGGTGATTGGTTTTTCTGAAGCCAGAAGAAGCCTGTTAATCTCGTCATCAGCTTGGAAACTCAGTAAGCAGGGTCTGCAGGGGATGGTGCCAACTGACTAAATCATCCACTTCCCTTTGGGAAGGCTTCTTAGATTTTTAAAGGCTTCCCACTCAACCTGAATTGAGGTCTTAGAGCACTTAGTCTAGGGAGTGTGATGGGATCGTGACCTTTTCAGGGGAGCCATTGATGTCACTCCTCATTCTTCCTGACTTTTTCCTGACAGGCAAAAAATGAAACATTCTGGTATGGTTTGTAAAGCATTGGAGTCATCTGTTGTGGCAATAATCTGCTCCAACTCAGCCATTCTGTTATAGGTCTTGGTGAATAATAGGCCTAGACTTGGGAGGAACTTAGTCAGTGTTGGACTGTTGATTAATGGAGGAAAAATTCAGTAGGTAGACCTTGAGGTGATAAACGGAATGAGGGCCTCTACAGTCATTAGTCTTCGTGCCCAATATCCACACTGCTATTTATTTGGTAAAGGCTGACTCCTCGTTTACGTAGCCCCATACTCACAAGGCCTCAGACATTCTGGCTTTGATTATTAGTAGATATGGAAATGAAAAGTCATATTCACAACTCCATTTTGGGGTTTTAATTACCTTCATAAAGGAAGAAAATGTTGCCATCAAAGTGTTACAGTAGTGAAATCATCTCTCTCTCTCTCCCTCCCTCTCCCTCTTCCTCTCCCCCTTCTCTCTCTCTCTCTCTCTCTCTCTCTCTCTCTCTCTCTCTCTCTCT
>NW_027187369.1:3201011-3212738 GCF_028583685.1 Petaurus breviceps papuanus | reverse complement strand
TCTCTCTCTCTCTCTCTCTCTCTCTCTCTCTCTCTCTCTCTCTCTCTCTCTCTCTCTCTCTCTCTCAAATTGGGAAAAAAATAACCCTGAGCTAACATTTTTGATAATAAAAACATAATAGATCATGAAAATTGAAATTACATTTTCATTTTTTCTGGTATACTTTGATTTGCTGTAATGGCAATCTTCATCCATTAGGTTTCAGGATATTTTAAATAATTTCTCCTTTGGTGTATTCTTTTTCCCCAAATATCACAAATCTAACTGTTACAAATTGGAAATAGCCCCTATGATTACCTTGACTTATTAGTTTCCTTAATGGTTTTATAAGATCACATCAAGATTCTTTCAGTTAAAATTTATCTGAATGATCAAAGGCATTACTTAGGGACCAACACTAACAGCATCCCAAACAGCTAGAAACTTTCCTGGCCTGTGCTTTCCTGCCCTCTTAGGTCAGGGTCATCTACTTGTTCATATGTTTATAACTCATATATTCTAATGGATCATCCTCTAAAGCCAAAATATGGCTCCCTGTATCCACACCAGAAACTTTGGCATTACTAAGAAATGATTTGTTAGTGTTTCACAATCTCTCATGTTGATAGCAAATCTTTGCTAACATGACAGGCATGAAGCTTGAAGCCGTGTGTAATAAGATCAGAGTGCAAAGGGAGCTCCTGTTGGTTCCAGAGGGCTAACCCAGGCAGCTCCCATCCTTAGTAATATATGACCTCATGACCTCTGCCTTGACCTGCCTACCCTACTGGTAATCCCTTCCAAGCCATGTGACTTTCTTCTTATTGTTTCCAATTTTACTGAACAGAACTGTTCCCTGCAGTAGACACCCTTGCTATCCCCTGCTGACCAAACTCCCATACAAAACCAAGAGAAAACAGCATCACATTGCATATAATATAGTTAATTTCTTAAGATCTCTCTGTCTGTTTTGTCATTTCTATGTAGCTGAAATATGCTGTGTGTGTGAGAGGCATGCCTTTGTCCTGATCAGCCCTAAATTACTGCCAGGACTGGGACAGGGGCTCTGGGGGAGGCAAAGCAAAGGTAGCAGCTGCAGTGGGGAGTCCTTTAGATCTGGTGTTCACACTGTACTAGGCACTGGAGTGCAGTACTTCTTGACTGCAGAGCCCAACCTTCCTTCACTTGGTTCCTTTGCTGACTGAGAAATATAGGTTCTTAAAAATAAATTGTTAAGTTTAATAACTCAAAGAGACTTAAGGTCTTAGCACCTAACAGATACTTGGAAATTAGAGACAGTTTATAGTAGATGGTGACTTCTGTGATGCTTCCACACATAAAGCCATATCATTGTATCCTGGCTTTTTTCTGTCTTTTACAGCCTCATCAGATTGATTTCTGAGTGGTGAGGATATAAAATGGACGTGTAATACACTTTGCTAGCAAAGAGAATAAAAATTAAAGCTAGTCTTCTCTGTGTCTGAAAAGTTAAGTGAGTTCTATCTTGGGCTTTTTGAAAACATATGTTTTCATGTCTAGTTGATATAGCATTTTACTTGCCTTCCAGGGCTGTTGTGGGTGGGGAGCCATATTGGTACGTTGTCATTGTTACTTAGCAATGACTATAATATTCATAGTAATTGGAAATAACATTCGATATTTCCTAGGAGATTGAGGTGCTTGCTTTATGCTAAAAATCAATAGTTACTATAAAGGAAGATATAGGATCATAGATTTAGAGCTGGAAGGGACCCCCGCAGCCATCTTTTCTGCTTATGTTTTACAGAAAAGGAAACCAAGGCCCAGGAAGATTAAGGGACTTGTTTAAGGTTACCCTTATGATCACGTTTCTAGATATAGAGCTGGAAGGGACTTCAGAAATACGTTAGTCCTACCCCCTTGAAACCCAGGGGCAGCTAGGTGTTGCAGTGAATAGAGCACTGGTCCTAGAGTCAGGAGGACCTGAGTTCAAATCCAGCATCAGACAAAAAAAAAGTAGCTGTGTGACCTTGGGCAAGTCACTTAACCCCAATTATCCTCCCTTCCCCCCTCCAAAAAAAAGAGAAAACTGAAACCCAGGAAGGGGAAAGGGCTACCCAAGATCACACAGGTAGTAGTAGTTGAGTCAATATTTGAACCAAACTCCAAATTGAGCTCTCCAGGTGACCTCTAAGATTCAATTCAGTAAACATTCTGGAGTATGTACTAGGTCCAGGGTACTTTTTTGCCACAAGAAGCTTACATAATATCTGCGTGGTTAGAGTGATTCTGGACTGAGAGTCAGGAAGATAAGCTCTTGGATCCTACTCCCTTTCTAGATCACGGTTCACAGCTCCCATGACTGACTAAAATGCTGCCATTATATTCAGCAGTTGGATTTAGGTCATTTTTCTCTTTAAATTATTTAGATGTAAACTTAGGGGTGTAACATCTCTGAGCCCAGAATTATTTAGATTCAAAAACTCATTGGAGATCAATTCCAAGTCAACTTTCCAATGTCATTTTCAGTTACAGAGCATTCTATAAGGGACCAACTTCTTTCGTTATAAAGGAAGAAACCTGTATTAGATGGAAAAGTAAGTCCTTCAAAACTCCAAATGAGACATTTCACACTGTAACACAATTTCTAGAGCTGTGCCATGCTGTTTGCTTTAAACATCATTGCACTATCTGACTTATTGCTAGTGTCTTCTTTGAAATGGATAGTTGGACTTAGAATCATAGGCTTAGAATCTAGGAAATCAGGATATCTTCTTCCTTATTATGGATCTGCCCATCAATTCTTAATCATTATTGCCTTGATATCCCTCTCACAAATTGATACTTCGGGGAGACACATACTTTTTTTCTTCCTATTGAATGTACTTTTAGAATATCTACATTTATTTTTTAATGATCTAGTATTTTATTGAGACTCTGCTTCTTGATTGGTTTGCATTTCAAAGACCTGAACAAAGTCTGGCCTCTACTTCAAGATTATTTACAAAATCTCCAGTGAATTAAATTGCGTTTTCTCAGGAAAATACGTTTAATTTTGGACCCTTGGCCAATTTTAATTTGCATTTCAATGACATATTCTCTTTCTTCCTTTTATTTATTGTCTTACATCATTCAAATAAGTGTTTTCTTCTGTGTAGCTTGCTACTTATTTGATTATAAAACCCTCTCTTTATTGCTGAAAATCTGGGTCTTGATGACTGTATTTCTGAGTGAGTTCATATGGAATACCTCTCTGCCAGTATCCTGTGTATTCTCTTGGTCTCTATCCTGATTGTTCTCTTTTCAGAGGACATTTTATAGAATATTTTCCTGTTGAATTTTCTCCGTATTTGTATTTATATTTTCCCAGAAGACTAGTAATTCTTAGTTTGTCTCTATGAGCTGGTAAAATTCTCAAGCCTTCTTGTCATGCCATGTTTGCCCTTTTCCCAAAAGTATTTTAGTCTGTATTTCATAGAATCATCCTTTTTTTAGGCAATTGGGGTTAAGTAACTTGCTCAAGGTTACATGACCAGGTGTTTCTGGGTGGGTGCTAAGTGTCTGAGCCCGGATTCGATCTCCAGGTCATCCCGACACTGGAGCCGGTGCTCTTACTCGCTGTGGTACCTGGCCACCCTGGAATCATCCTTTTGTTAAGAATTGCCATTGAATTTTTCATACACTTCAGTTTCTTATTCGTATGTCTTTGCTCTTCCTTCATTTACTTTAATTCTACCTTTGTAAATGCCATGTTTTTCTTAATTTCTTTTTATTAAACTCTAAAAATTGTGTAATAGATCCATTTTTTATTTTAGGGATTTTATTCCTTCAGCATTCTGGTTTTTGGTATTGTACTCCACTTTATCCCCAGGGTTGGATCCTTTTGTTTATTTGTTTATTCATTTCTTTAGCCTTTCTTTGATTTTCTTTGTTTTGTCTTATTTAACTGTTCTGCTTTGGTGTGTATATTGCTATATTTGAGACAGTCTAGTGATCTGGCCTCAAACACAACCACTTGTTCTACTCTCTTGATCCTCCCTTCTCAAGTCTTACCTTACATTGAGTGTAAATCTGTCTCACTGCAATTTCAACCTACAATTCCTGGCTCTAGGGTCAGGAAGAATAAGTCCGTCTTCTCTTCTTTAGAGGCAGCTAAGTAGCACAGTGGATGGAACACTTGGAGTCAGGAAGACCTGAATTCAAGTGTAGCTGCAGATACTTACTAGCTGTATGACCCTTGGCAAGTTACTTAACCTCTATCTGCCTCAGTTTCCTCTTCTGTAAAATGTAGGTAATAATAGCACCTACCTCACAGGGTTGCTGTGAGGATCAAATGAGATAACATTTGTAAGATGCTGACTCATAGTAAGCACTAAGTAAATGTTTATTCTTCTCTCCTACAATATAGTATCTTAAGTTGTTCTCTTTTCTCCTTGAATCATCTTTTTTCTGGTCTAACCATCCCAAGATATTTTACTTTTCCTCATACAATGTGATCTCAAGGCCCTACTTACATACTGGTCACCTTCTTCTAAATCTTCTGTCTTGCCATAAATATGCATATATATATATACATATATATACATATATATATACATATATATGTGTGTATATATATATATATGTGTATATATATATATATGTGTATATATATATATGTGTATATATATATATGTGTATATATATATATATATATATATATATATATATGATCCCCAGAAGTGAACACAGTGTTCCAGATTTGAACTAAGGGGAAATGCAGTGAGACTATCACCTCAGTTCTTCAGATCTGTGCCTTTGTTAATAAAGTCTAAGATTACCTTATTTTTTTGTGTGGAATCTTACTGACTTTGCAGTCCACAAAAAAATCTTGGATTTTTTTTTCATAGAAATAGTGTCTAGTAATGACTCTCCCATAATTGCACTTATAAAGTTAATTCTTTATACCTGTGTAGAACTTTTCATCTGTATCTATTAACTTTCTTCTTCTTAGGTTTGACCCTTAGTTCTATAAAAGGATCGAGATCCTTTTGGATCTTTATTCTATTACCCAATGAATTAGTTACCCCTCTCAGCTTTTCATTATTTGCAAATATAAGTGAGCCATCTATTATCAAAGTCATTGATATGAATATTTGATTGCAGTCAGCCAAAGGCAAGATCTCGGTGATACTCCAGTAGATACCTCCTTCTGAGTTGACATTGAACTATTATAATGACTATGCTTTGAGTCTAACCATTCACCTAAACGTACCATTCTATATCACATATCTATTTCATGGGTAAGTATAGGATCAGAGATCTGACTTTTTAGATTATAGAAAAACATTTGACAGTATCTACAGCATTTTTTCTGAACTGGCAGTTTAGTAACCCTATCATGAAAGAAAATGATATTAATGTGATGTGACCTGTTTTTGCTAAAGCCATACTGGTTCTTTATGATTATTATTGATCTTTCTGAGTATTCCCAAATCATCTCTTTAATAGTCTTATAATTTTTGTCAGTAATCAGTCTCACTCAGTCATAATTTACGGAGTCCCCTTCCAACACATACCCTTATTTTTTTTTTTAAATTGAGATATTAGGGGTGGCTAGGTGGAGCAGTGAATAGAGCACCAGCCCTGGAGTCAGGAGGACCTGAGTTCAAATCCGGCCTCAGACACTTAACACGCACACAAATTAGCTGTGTGACCTTGGGCAAGTCACTTAACCCCAATTGCCCTCAAAAAAGCAAAAAAAATTCGAGATATTAGCACTTCTCTAGTCCTGTGCCACCTTTTCCATTTTTTGTTACGTTTCAACGATCACTAACAGTGTCCATAATAAAATTTGCCAGTTTTTGCATTATATTGGTATATAATTTGCCCAGGCCTATTGATTTAAGAGTCATCGGTGGGTAGTGGGTAGAACTGACCTCAGCACTAGGGAGACTTGGACTCAAGTTCTGCCTCTGATACCTACTGGTTATGGACAACAGACAAATTGTTTACCCTCTCAGTACTTGAGGCAATTCCCTAAGACCAAATGTTGCAGAGAAGGTGCTGACCTGTACTGGTAGAGTGAATGCCTCATTGGAACCTCCCAATATCATTTAAATTTAAATTTAGATCCAATTCCAATCCCTGTTGACTTTAACTCATTTGGAATATTAACTGTCTTATTATCCCCTTGCTTATCTTGAGTTTAAACTCCCTATTAATTATTTTTGTTCTGTCCTTTAGAGAGTAAATATTGTTATCCTTGGCAAAGAAAACAAAAATAAATAAATATATGTAGGTAGTTGTCTCCTTTATCTGCTATCATCATCACCATCATCATCATCATCATCATCATCATCTCTTCTGCCCCAGCATATCTTTCCTTCTCTTCATTTCCCCAACCTTTCTAGAAAAGCCCTGTGTTGCCCTTAGTGTTTCTTGATCCCAGAGCTCATTCTGAGCTTTATTCCTCCTGCCATTGTTTTTTTTTGGAGGGCAATTGGGGTTAAGTGACTTGCCCAAGGTCACACTGCTAATAAGTGTGTCAAGTGTCTGAAGCTAGATTTGAACTCGGGTCCTTCTGACTCCAGGGCCAGTGCTCTATTCACTGCGCCACCTAGCTACCCCTGCCATTATTTTTATAGACATATATTCACTTTTTACATTGCTTTATTAATGTTTTTTTTTCATTTATTACTATCTACCATTATAGACCATATATTCACTGCAAACAGTAAACGCTGGCATTTATCCAGCACCCAACGTATAGCAGGCATGTCATAAATAGTTGTTGAGTTGAAGTGACTCACATCCTTCATTACCCACATAAATTTAAGTTTGGTAAGTATCCCGTGGGTCTATGGCATTCACTTTAGGTTTCTTTGCCTTTTGTTTCTCACAGGATCCTTTTTAGTCTTCAAAATTGTTTTCTAAATATGGTGAATCCGCTATTTTGGAATTGACTCTGATCTATAAAGAGGGAATAGTTGCTAAAGTAGAAGCACTGGGAAACTTTGTTTTATTGTGGATTTAGCAATCCTAAGCAATCACAAGACACAAAGAGCAGAGAGAAAACTTTGCAAGAAACCGAGCTTCAAGGGGTGGCTGGGTGGCACAGTGAATAGAGCACTGGCCCTAGAGTCAGGAAGACGTAAGTTCAAATGTGGCCTCAGACATTTAACACACACACACACACACACACACACAAATTAGCTGTGTGACCTTGAGCAAGTCACTTAACCCCAACTGCCCTCCAAAAAAAAAGAAAAAAGAAAGCAAACTTCTGTCGTGTACTGTATAATTGAAGAATTGTATGTATGAACCTAACTAGGTAATAAGAAATTGCTTTTTTGTACACCTTCTAAATGCCTCCCCACTTCCTTCTATTCACTTTTTACATTGCTTTATTAATGTTTTTTTTCATTTGTCCACCAGCCAACCCACTCCCACCTAAATCTCACCCTTTCTTAAAATACATATGTATAGTTAAGCAAAAACAGTTTAAAATTTCCTTCCTGAGAGTTTTCCACCTTTCTTGGGCTGACTTCCTCTGGTTTGGTTTTGTTTGTTTGTTTTTAAGGCCTCAGGAGCCAACTTATCCTTTCCCAAACCCTTTGAGATTTGTTCTCTCCGAATCTAGACTTTGTGTCAGACTGTGCCTGGCTTTGCTTTCATTCTCTTTCACAAATTTTAAGAGGGATCAGTCACATTCCCCTAAGTTTCCCAGTGCTTCTACTTTAACAACTAGTTTCTCCTTATAGATCAGAATCCGTTTCAAAATAGCGGTTCTTCACATTTGGAAGAACAAAATTTTCACTAAAGAAAGCCAAGATTTTATTAGCTTCTCTGATTTTGGCAAAGAGAGAGCTCCAGCAGATGTCCAGATAATGGAAGTCCCCCATCACTACTATATCTTGCTTCCAGGCCAAGCCTCTGATCGGTTTCTTGTATTCCTAATCCATCCTTCTGTCCAGGTTGTCAATATTGTACTTCCATCACAATATCTATTCGATTTCTCTTACCATTGATCTTCATCCAAATGCTCTCAACCTTGCTACCTACCTTGATTCCCTCACATGATATTATATCTTTTAAAATATATGGTGGGATGCCTTGCCTAATGTAATAAGCTCTACTTTTGAATGAGATCTTGGGATCCTATATTTCGATCTAGAAGAAACCTTGGAAATCATTTCATGCAACCCCATCTACAGAGTAGGAAAGTGAAATACAGAACAATGAAGTAACTTACCCAAGGTCACACAGGCCATAAATGACACAGTAAAGACTTCTTTAGCCAAATCATTATACCGAGGGTCAGTGATATGTGGGAGGTCACATTTGCTTCCTTGCATTAGGATCTCTCCATTACTTTGCTTGCTATCTTAACTTTGTGCATATTTCTGTAGACTTCTAAGGATGTGAATTCTATTTTGAGTTTCTTTCTTAGATTTTGTCTTTTTTAGATTTGGGGGCTCTTCTAAGGTCATCCTTCTTATGTTGTAACTGCTGCTTGCTATAGTTTGTAGCTGAGTAGATTTATATAGACAACTTTTTTTGTCCCCTTCCATTTCCATTTTAAAGGCCTCCCGATCAGATTTTCACAAGACTTCAGTAAAATATATTTTATCAGTCTTCATTTTATGTACTGCATTCTTGGACAAAAACCCATCATTCCCATATTTTACTCTTTTATCCACAAATCCAAATCTTGTTCTTAGATACCATCTTCTAAACCAGCTGGTCACATCTGGATTTTTCTCTGTTTACTGTTCTATCTCCAATGACCACAGTCATGAAATTACAAAACATATCCATAAATATTTCAGTTTCTTGCCCAGAACTTCAAAATACTTAGCAAAATTTCCCATATGTTCTTTCTATGTCTTTTTTTCCTCTCTACATGAATTGTCCTAAGTGGATGATAGCTATCTTGTTCAACAAATTGGAGAAGGGTTTATTATGTCCCAGGCAGTGATCCACCTCAGAACCTTTCAGCTGGAGCATCCTTTCTTTCTGTGAACCCTCCCAGATGACCCTTCTGTTGATTGCCACTTGTAGATTCACATTACCATTCTTTAGAATGACAAAAGCTATTATTTTCTTCTTTGGAGGATCTTTGTCTAGATTTTTGTGTTCTAAGTGTTCATTCTGCAAATCGTTCTTGGTGTCTTATGTACACTATCCTTTTAGATTCCTATTTTCTTTGGAAATCCTTCTATTCTTTCAAGGAATAATTTATTTGCCTTGAAAACCTGGGAAGGGAATGTTTCTTTAACTCTTTCACCTTCTCTTCTAGGAGAGAGATGAACCTGCTCTGTGTGTGTGTGTGTGTGTGTGTGTGTGTATCAGTTTTCGGTGATAGAAAGATAAACTTCTCCTACTCTCTGCAGATCATTGAACAATTCTGTTTATCCTCCATACTTTCTGGTAGCAAAGTCTTCACTCCTCTGTTGCTCTCATTGCTAACTCTTATGATCAACTTTGGGAAATTGTCCAGTCATCGGGGATGTAACTCAAGTGTTATTTTTGCAATAAATTTGTTGTTTTAATTTCCAGTCTATAATGATGAGAACTCTTGAAGATCAGTTGATCACAGACCGTATGTTCCCCTGCAGAGTTCTAAGACTGCACCCTTTTTTAGAATTGTCTCTGAGTGCTAATGGTGTTGCCAACCCTTTGAATGTTAGTTCCATGTAGTACAGTAATGAAGCCAAAATGCTGCAGTGTATTGTTCTCTTATTGTGTCAGGTGTCTTGGGTTTTAATACCTCCATGCCTATAGAGACCCATGTAGTTTGAGTGAATGAGTGGTAAACTTTCATTTGTGGTTTTGTTTTCAGGTTATACTAGCTGGATAAGAGACTTACTAGAGGGTCCCATTGACCTCTCAGGTAAATCAGCTCTGTTCCCAGATATGTGTTTATGTAGAGGCAGAGGTAGGATCTGGGAAAGAGGAGAGGAAGAGGGAAAAGGTTCCTGTTGCTTTTTAATATCTACTCTTTGGAACTAATAGTTTTGAGATAGTTGATGGAGGAAAGTGATTCTTTTATTCCTATTTGAATCATGGTAACTATGACAACCGTTTTCAGTAGACCTTCATTATAAAATGGATGATGTCTGTGTACTGTGTAGGGGATACAGAGACATCGATACTGTATGTCTTCGTGTGCATAAATAGGCAGTCTAGAATTCCTTGGCTTCTGGCTTGTTTAAACTTGGGAGATATGGTGTGCTATCTTAGTATCTGGGTAAATCTTGAGGCCCAAATTGACTCAGACCTGTTCAAATTTAATATCAGACTTTAGACAAATCCTTTCATAACAAAAAATAAATGGAGAACATATGATGGCTTAGGTCTTTTATATATAATTATATGGTTCCCAGAGGGGAGTTCTAATTGAATTATAAGCTGCCTCATGAGTATTCCAGCCGGTGTTTAGAGAACCACGAAGCAAAGCTGAGCATTTTTTTTCACCAGCTGGAACGTGAACAAGACACCCTATAATTCAATTAGAAGTAGCCTCCAGGAACCATATAATTATATTATAAAGTAGTTTGGGGAAATTGGGAAACTGAATGTTTTTCAACACAATGTGTATATTTAAAATGATCATTTTATTATTTTACTCAACCTCTCACCTTTCCTGACAATTAGGGACTGTCCTCGAAAACTTACATCCAAACAACTTTTGTGACATAATGTCAACACTTTGGTCTACCCTTCATTAATTTTTTGTGGGGTAAATGGGAGCAATTATTAAGTGTGACTTTCCTGTTGGTTTTTCAGGACCTTTGTTTCTCTTCTCATGAGGGAGCTGGAGTGCTGTGGCATCCCATGAGGGCAAGAAGCAGTAGCAATATAAAATGGAATTCTGAAGGGTTGCATAGTGACTGCCCATGTAATGTCATTTATATAGGAAGCACTCTTTAGCATAGATTGGCACTTTCCCTGTTACTTGTAGCCATAGAGAGTTGCCTAGGGCATTGAGAGGTTAAGCCAGTTCTTTACCCACTGTGCCTCACCACCTCTCTCCACAAAGATAGTGTTGCTTGTGACCTTGTAGCCAAAGCAAGGAGTGGCACCCAAAACTAGGATAAAACAAAGGTCCTTCTTTGTATCCCAAAGTGATCTTAATGGAGTTAGCCCTCAGAGCTAGGCAAAATGTTGCTCAAAAGAATTTCCCAGTAATCTATCAACTTCCATGCCACTTCATCTGCTGTACCTCAGCTCAGGACCTCATCTCATATTTCGGTCCACATCGTTCCCCATTCCCTACTCATTTACTCCAGTCACTGAAGAAGAAGTGGGCCTTCTCCTTGCCAACTCTTCCACTTGTGCCCTTAATCCTTTGTCCTCTTATCTCTTTGGGAGCTTGCTCTTTCCATAATCTCCTCTTTTTCTCTCATCTTCACTCTCTATTTATAATCATTGGCTTTCATGATACCTACAAACATACCTGGCCTCTCTTATCATTAAAAATAAATAATAGGGGTGGCTAGGTGGCAAAGTGAATAGAGCACCGGCCCTTGAGTAAGGAGGACCTAGGTTCCGATCTGGCCTTAGACACTTAACACAAAAAATAGCTGTGTGACCTTGGGCAAGTCACTTAACCCCAATTGCCCTGCCTTCCCCCAAGAAAAATAAGAAAGAAAGAAAGAAAGAAAGAAAGAAAGAAAGAAAGAAAGAAAGGAGGAAAGAAAGGAGGAAAGAAAAGAAAGAAAGAAAGAAAGGAGGAAAGAAAAGAAAGAAAGAAAGAAAGAAAGAAAGAAAGAAAGAAAGAAAGAA
>NW_027187369.1:3182499-3201001 GCF_028583685.1 Petaurus breviceps papuanus | reverse complement strand
AAAGAAAGAAAGAAAGAAAGAAAGAAAGAAAGAAAGAAAGAAAGAAAAGAAAGAAAAGAAAAGAAAAGAAAAGAAAAGAAAAGAAAGAAAAAGAATACCCGTTTTCCAAACATTTGCCTTATGGAATTCTTCCCTTCAAGGTGCTCAGCCCCAACCCCAGAGCTACATTTTAAAGGAAGCATTTCCCATTCACTTCCATTTGTTAGAATGCTCCCCAAATTTCCACATGCTTCCTTTTTGTATATTTTGTATTTACTTATCTTCATACATGTTGTCTCCCCCTATTAAATTGTGACCTCTTGGAGGGCAGGAATGATCTCATTCTTGCCTGTGGATCTGCAGTATGTGGAACAGGGCCTGTGATAGTTGCATTACTAAATGCTTATTGACTTGAATGTTTCATATCTGTGGGAAGCTACTGATTTTGAAAACAAAGATAAGTTTTGTGCACATGTGTCTTAGGGAGAAATTTGGGGCTTCTGAAAGTGTTGCATGATTTCTTTAGGCCTGCCTTACTGGAGTTATTCTCTTCCTCCTATTAATACCATCAGTAATAGTGTCAGGGATGCTGGACCTTCAAGACCATCTACTCCATTCAGTTCATTTTACAGATGAAGAAACTGAGGCTCAGAAGGAGAAATGACTTCGCTCAAGGCTTTAGTTCATGGCAAAGCCAAGGTGGGATTTTTGTCTCTTTTTCATGACTTCTAAGAACAAACTTCTGCTCTTGAAGGTCTCTGTTTTAGTTGGGCTTCTTCTGTTCATTAGGGTTTTTCCTCTTGTTTCATATGCAGTTAATAGGGACAAAGAGGGATTGGTTCTTTTATTTCATTGACATAGGAAACTCTCAGCTGAGGAAATTCCCTGTACCAATGCAGATCAGCAACTTGTAGTCCTAGAAGGTTGCCTAGGGCACTGAGAGGTACTGTCACTTGCCAGTATGTGTAAAGGCAGCTTTTGAACCCAGGTCTTCCTGGCTCTAAGACCAACTCTCAATGTATGTAGTTGATAACTGTGTCTTTCAAGAGAGGAGAGGTTGAGCCCTTCATTTCATCACCATTGCTGGTACAATGTGAGTACCAGGCACTTTGGCTCTGTTCCTGCCAGCATAGGTCAAAACAATGGCTTGGTGACCCCCGTTGGGCTTTTCCCAGTACAAAGCATCTTTAGTCAAAACTGAGCACATTCAATTTCTCCCTGGCATCCAATTACTTCAGTAATTGGAAAGGACAGCATTCTCCTTTAATTGTGTGTTCTCTCTTCCACATTTCTTTTAATTTATAGAGCGATAAAAAGTAAAGAAATGCAAAAGCCCAACTATTTGACGAGCCATTTGGCACTGTTCCTGTTTGACCTTGCATCACTGAGCTTTTGAGATTTCCTGCGATTTTTGCTTGTCTCCCTGAACGTGGTTTGTGAGACTCAGGAGTTATTTCCAACAACACGTTCAGGGTTCCAGATATTCTGCTGTGCAGCCAATATTCAGCGCCTACTCTGCTGCCACTTCTAGGATTGCAAGTTTAACAGCTTTTCATTAAGCATTCTCCAGCTGGCCAATGGTCTAATAGCTTACCTGGGCTACCTCCATGTAAACCCTCAAGAAACTACAGATCAGCATAGCCGTAGGGTTAGTATAAGATATCATTGTTCTCTCAGTAGAGCCTGGGAATCTTAGTATGATTTGGGAATGCCTTTCTGCAAAGAAAAGAAGAAATGAGAACTTTGTAGTGCTTTTAACAGAATCCTAGAGGAAAAGGGGAATGGTATGAATGGTTTTTGAAGCACTTGTATTAAGGAGCTGTGCCTGTTCCAGCCAAGGAGTTTGTGATCACAAATGCTGACTTTTGTTTCCAGGAAAGAATACAGAAGTCATCCGGCATTTTCCTTCCTACTGCTTTTGCCAAATATCTTTACAGCACATCTCTTTTCCCTTCCATGTGCAGAGTCCCTGTGTTCTTTATTGATCTTCTTGGCTCCAATTGAGTGTATGTTTTCCAGTTAACAGTTATTTGAAGCTGAGTCAAAAGGCAACTAGTGTCCCTTGGGTTACAATTAACCTAAAAATTAGAAGGTGACATTTAAACTTCTCATTAAATTCAACCGAAAAATGGAAAGGGAGACCTCATGATTGGAGCTCGATTTAGAATGTCACATCTGAATTCATGAAACTGATTGCAGATGGCTAGACACTAGGCCAAGTGTGATTACAGTGGCTGCTGGAAAGTGTGCAGGAGGACAACATTAGTGCCATAAGGTTAGTTTGGATTTGGGAGAAGCATTACCCTTGTCCCTGCCAGCATGCAATTTTATAACTTAGTTATATTTCCATCCTTCTTAATAAGTCCGGTGATGATGCATTCAGTTCAGCAAACATTTATTCATCTTTAACTCTGTGCAAGCCTTGTGTTAGACAATGGGGGAAATGCAAAACGCAATATATCCTAAGTCCTGCCCTCAGAAAGTTCATAGTCCATTAGGTGGACAAGTACACCCTTATCTCTAATACAAGGGAGAGTGATTGAAATGGGAAGTGAAAAGGCAAGACACACACACACATACAACTAGCTATGTGACCTTGGGCAAGTTACTTAACCCCAATTGCCCTCCAAAAGGCAAAAAAAATTGAGTTACTTCAGTTTCTCTGATGGTGTCCTTGATTTGATGGCATAATCCAAGTAGACCTGTGTTTTGGAAAGCATATTGAGAAATTACACATTAGGAGGCAATTATAACTAATATTCATTACTCAAAATTGATGACTGTGATCTGTCAACTCTGACTTAAAAATGAGAATCCATATTCTTTTTGTCTTAATTCACATTCCCAAGTTATGTGGAATCTGTACAGAGTGTAGTGTGTGCTTAATAATTGTTGAATAATTCAGATACATTCATGGTATTTTTAAATGTAATTCTAGGACTACCGGCTCTATCAGCAATGGGACTCCTTGAATGTACTGCTCAATTTTCCTTTTAATCACAGGCAGGCAATGGTCTCTAGGAAGAGAAATATATAAATAATAAATGCCATAGATATCGGTACAGTGAAACACTTTGGGGAAAGCATTGCAAAATAGTATTGGTTTCTGCAGCCTCTCCTAATTATTCCTAGAGTCAGAGAATTCCACAACTGGAAGAGACCCTGAAGGTGTGTCTTTCTTCTCTCCACGTATAAGAATTTGCTATACAATATCCCTGTTGGGGTCAGCCCATCTCTATTGGAAGATCTCTAGTATAAGAAACTTAGAAGATAAGCACACAGGCTATTCTGTGTTTAAAACTGCAATTGGCAAGAACTTGTTTGTGTGGAATTGCCTTCTGTAAATACAGATAAGTAAAATCAAGTAATCATTCAACAGGTTCTTTGTGTGACTGGCCCTCTTAGAAATTTCACCTCTCTGCAGAAAGCACAGTTCAGCATCATTTAGCATGGCACATGCATTGCTTTCTTTTCCTAAAACCTGACTCTTCCCTTGTCCAACTGATCTATGATTTCATTCATGAGATTGCTTTCTTCATCAATATAGATCAGAAAACTTTCTATGCCTACCCATCCTGTGCAAAAGCCCATATGACATTGTGAATCTGTCATGGGGGAGGCTTCCAATATTCTGGGGCCTTCTTAAAATCTTTGTGTCCCTTTTTGTTTGTATTTTTACTTTGGTATCTGGATAGGAAATTGGGCTATTGGTCCTAGTGATTTTACCCATGTCTTTGTTTATTAATAGCATGGATCCAGGGCTACAGGTTTATTAAATGGCCAATTTGGCAATGGTGCAGTCCATGGCCATGGGCATGAGCAAAGCTAATTGGCCCATATGAGAAATGATGCCACAACCTGTGGGAAAGGGCATCTCTGGCTTTGAAGGTCAGTGACAGACATAGGAGAGTTATTTAGGACTGATTTTTTTTTCTCCTAAGAAATGTTTAGGAAGGTTTGCATACCTCTTTGCTTTGAGAGAAACATCAGAGCTGGTTCATGCAATTCTGTTCAAATAAACCGCAGAGGTAGATTGTCTTGTTTTCTTTTCTTTTCTTTTTTTTTTTACATATTTCACCTAAAGGTTGCTTGCATTGCAGATACATAAGCAATTGAACCTTCTTCCTAATTTCATGTATGTAAGTCAGGATAATAGTATCTTCCAACAGAGCTGCCATTTTTACCCTGGCTCTTATTTTCATTATCCTTTATCATATACATAGAAGGAAAAAGAATCAATAGCTGAGGGAATGTCCTCTCAATTCACTTTTAGAACATTAGAAACTGAATTTCAGTGGTTTGGTTTTTCATCTTAAAAATATTGTTATAGTATTTGGCCTTTTGGATGCTCTGAAAATTAAGGGTCTCGATATAAGAACTGGTGACAGATTTCTGTTTTTGAGGGGAAAAAATAACAGCAGAGGCCATTTTTGATATTTTTAAAACCAAAGAAAAATCAGTATTTTCCAGTATATATTTGTAGGAAAGGTATATTGTTTTTGTTTAAAAAATTGGAGGGGGGATCTATTAGGGACAAAGTAGAATTTCTCCTTGCTCTTCTTCAAACTGTGGCTAAGCATTCAGAAGTACCTTTCAGAAATGACTTTGGAGCTGCTCCTTGGTGACAATAATTCACTGTCTAGTCTTTTGGGATGACAGACTCTGTCTTACCCACACTGAAGCCCCAAAGGAATCCACAACTAATGATGGTCTGAGTTTCCATGGCAAAGGGCTACCCCTGGCTGTCATAATGAAGGTAGAGCTCCTTTTCTGTACCTTGGATGCAGATTTTACATTTTCCCTGGCAATTAATACAGATAAGCTGTAGCCACCGGCAGTTAAGAGATTGGTGGAGAAAGAAAATAACCTTTCCCTCCTAGATGTGTGCATGAAAATGGAGTGTAGAAGGGCATGCCTCTTAATACGGATTCCAGCCACCAGTAAAGGAGACTTGAGGCCACTCTTGAGCTCAGGGGTTAAGTAGGTTATCATTAGGCATTAGGTTTATTTCAGGGAAAGACCAAAGTACTTACCATCATGATATGAAACTGTAATGGAATATTAATAAAAGAAAACTGAATTTGTCATTCATGTCTTCAGGCAAATTTTAAATTATTCATCAGGAAACAAGAATGGGAAGTGTGTTGATTCCCTCTCTCCCTGAAAGATTCATATGCCATTCAATTCAGAAAAGTGAGTTAGGATTTGAACAGACTACATACCCAGGACAGTTTTCCTAGATAACATTGGATAGCACCAAAGCCTGGTAATGTATGTGCTTTGTAGCTATTCTTGGTGTCATAGAAGGCCCAGTTATGGTGAAGAATCTCCTTTTTACACATGAGCTTGTTCAGATAGAATCAGTCTATTTGGTAGGATATTTTATATGGCATTTTCAAAACATATTTTCAGTAAAAGTTGTGCTTCTTATTGTAGTATAGAAATGCTCAACTCTGGGGCGGCTAGGTGGTGCAGTGAGTAGAGCATGGGCCCTGGAATCAGGAGGACCTAAGTTCAAATCTGACTTCAGACACTTAACACAAACTAGCCGTGTGACCTTGGACAAGTCACTTAACCCCAATTGCCCTCCAAAAAAAAAAAAAGAAAGAAATGCTCAACTCTAGGTACTAGATGGCCAACCCTATGAAGCACAGCTCTGGCAGGTCCCACCAAGCTAGGTAGACTTCCAGAAGAGACCTGTTAATAAGCTGTTTGCCCAGTGTCCCAGGCTCATCCCAGTTGTGGTCAGGTTTAGGCCCAGATTGGCACCGTATCACTACGCTTTTAGGATCCGGCAGCAAAGGTAATCTCTCAAGTCATAAAGAGGCCATGATCTGTACTAGTGGAGGGGGCACCCTTAGTAGTGAGGTCAGAAGGCCTTAAAGAGTTGAGGGCCACACCCTTAAGGAGATTGGACACAGGCCAAGCTTGTTATGATGAGCAGAGAGGAGAGATGGGTCTCCAGAAGAGGATGGAACAATGGACCTGCAGTCATGAAGACCAAATCTGACCTCAGACACTTACTAGCTGTATGACCCTGGATGAGTTATGTAACCTGTGCCTCAGTTTCCTTGACTGTTAAATGGTGATAATAAAAGCATCTACCACATAGGGTTATTGAGAGGATCAGACAAGATAATATTTCTAAAGCACTAGCATGACACCTGGTACTAACATACTCCTGCAAGCCTGATGGAGACAAAAAGATGTCTAAGGAAGCAGTTGTGGTATTCCTGGCAGAACATCACTTGAGCTTATACTGGAGTAGTAGCTATCATAGACATTGCCATGATAGACTAAACAGAGAAGATGGTGGTCCAGAGAGGTTAAGTGACTTGTCCAAGGTCACACAGCTAACTAATGGTGAAAGTAGAACCATAATCCCCAGTCCTCTGCCTTATCCTCTTCTCAATTCTTTCTTCTGTGTCATGCTATCCCTACTGGGTAGTTTTTTTTTCCTAGACCAATCTTGATTTCCTCTAGATTAGGTGTCTTTAAACTGGGATCCGTGAACATTTTTTTTTCTTTTAAGTGTTTGAATAATTGTAATTGATCTGCTCTGTATTTCATTTTATTCATTTAAAATTCTGAACTTCACCAGACTGCCTGAGGGGTCCAGGACCCACATAAGGTCAAGAATCTCTGCTCTCAGCTTTGGGCACAGATTTTTTCACCTGACTCATTTGTCATAGAACCAGGGAATGAATATCAACTACCCTTTAGAAAAGGAGAGAAGATGGCCTGATTCCAAAGCGTGGGAGACAAAGATACCATTTTCTAATAGAAAGATATTTTCTAAAATATAAATGAGGATAAAGATTGGGTAGATGCCTTTTCTTATTTCTGGTGCTTAATGGTTGAAAACCTGACCTTATATGAACCCTGTATCTTCTATATAGAAAGGTGAGAATCACAACTAGAAAAAAAGATTCTCTTATAACAATAAGATGTGATGAAAACTGATTTCCTGAGATCATGAATCTGCATTTGATTAAGCCCCAAATGGTGGATAATATGCAAAGTTTTCTTCAAACCAGATTTCTAACTCATAGATGTTTCAGTGGTTTTGTTCCATGAATCTCAGGAGATCATTCTCTGTGTGATAAAATTATCTGAGCCCAGATGGGATCTTTCTAATCGGATAAGGCTGGACCACAAAGAGCAGACTCAATGTTGGGTAAGGCAGCCTAGGAGTGCCATTGTAATGCCAGGTAAGCTTGCAACTCATGGAACCTAGGCATATCACATGTGTGTCTTTGTACTTGCTTCTTTCCAATCCAGAGACCCTGCATGGGGGGTTAGTGGGGGGAGAAATGGAGAGGGACTCTCACCATGTGCCCCAGGACTAGATCAACATGTTTTATATCCCTGGCTTCCGGACAGTTCCAATTATTTAATGTTTGATGGCCTCTAGTTTTGCAACTTTTCTCTTTGAGAGAAGGAGAAGATAGGTGCTCTAGGCAGCACACCCTGTGACAAAAGAGTTCAGTATTTGATCACTAAGGGAGGAGGGGCTTTTAGAGAAACTCCAAGGCTTTGATATTGGGAGAGCTTTTTGATATGTTAATGACATGTCTAAATACAAGTGACAAGATTGCAATCATTTGGTCAAAGAAAGGCAGAATTACAATGCACAGTTTGGTCAGATGAGATCTAAATGAGATCAATTAAACTTTGATAGTGCTGTGACAATCTGGTACATCTTGATGCTGTGCATCTTTATACTTCGCATCTTGAGAAATTTAGTTACAATTATTTTAAATCACTGATAGCACATTTTCTACCAATTAAATGGGAATTACCAAGAAAATACATTCAATCTGGTCAAGGTTAATAAGAAAAGGCTCAAAATTTTCATCTTAACCAGATGGTCTTTTGTAAGATGGAAAATGAGAACCAGGATCAAAGAATGATTCATTTTTTATTTGTGATATAAACTGAAATTTAACCTAGAATTGCAGCACTTTCTGTTAAAAGTTCCAGTGGTCTGAATAGCAATGTCCATTTATCCCCAGGCATGCTGAGAACCTTTGAGTGTCTACTTTTTTATCTAATGGGTTCAGATTTCTAAAGGTGCATATTTGCTCTGATTTCAATAAAGATTGACTTAGGGCTCCTCTGTGTCATTGCAAGAAGGAGACTTTGGGCGGTGTGCTGATCACTGTAGGCTGCCAGCTTTATGGGTGTGATAAGCAATTGTGGTAGCTGGAGAGGGGGGAGGGGAGAAAGGGCAGCATTTGTCTCCTGACCTCCTAAATGAGGAATGTAGCCCTTTTTATGGCCTCATTTTAGGGGCACCACAAGACCCACTGTGAGCATCTTTGCCAATGCCTATCGCCTCACATCGAGACCTTTATTTAGGGTGGCTTTTTCGAAGAAGACAAAAGAAGACTGGGGGGAGGGAATGAACAGGAATATAAATGTCATGGAGGTCAGGGGTAGTAGGAGAAAAAATATCATATGATGCTTTTCAATTCCTAAAATAAAGGATCTGAGGGAGGAGCCACCATGTTATCTCCCGACTGACAGAGGAGTTCTCCCCTTAAATATAGACATAGAAAAGGACATATTTGGATGAACAAAGGCCCATTTGGTAAATGACTAATATAGGTCTGTTAGCATGCTAGGTATAAAAATACAGAAGACAGCCTTCAGGAAGCTTACAGTCTAATAGATGAAGAAAAGACACATAAGGGTCTGGTAACTAAGGAAGATTGTTTTGATCTAAAAAGTCACAAGAATGATGACTGGAGCTGTTGGATGATAGATTTACAGGTCCTTTCAAGGAGTAGCAGTGTTGATTTTATTATTGTTCTCATAGCAAAAAGTAGAGTATGGCAGGGAGAGAGAGGGGTCATGGCCAAAACTACAGTGTGGTAGGTGGGAGGCCAGCTAGATTTGGTGAATTCCCACTAATGGTACAGCACAGTCCCAGGGTAGAAGCTGGAGGACCAGGGCCAACTTATTGGATGTGGTGGGGACATGGCAGGAAGCTAACCAGAGTGCCATATAAAATTACTATGTTAATATGAAATTAAGTGTGTGCTTTGGAAAGATATTCAGTAGTAGCTAGATTTTTAGCAGATAAATACTATGCCCATGGGAAAGAGCATAAAACCCGGAATCATAACATGTGTGTTAGTCCCATCAATGTCACCAACTGTGTCACTCATGAGGCAATCACTACAATGTAGTATGGTGGAAAGAAAACATGACTTTGGAGTCAGAAAAGGCCTGAGTTCAAATCCCACTGCTAACTTTTAGTAGTTGTGTAGCCTTGGCCAACTGTGGCAGGTGAAACATAAAATCCACTCCCAAGTTACCTTATCATTCAGAGCTTTGGTGGCATTTGCATAATGGTGATAGTAATTAAGATACTGACCTTGCAGGGTTAACAGTATCACTTAAGTTTATCATTGGAAGGGGCCTCAGTAGCTACTTAGTTCAAACCATGTCCCAAATGGAATCCCCACTAAAATATACTTAGCGAGTAGTGATCCAGCCTTTGCTTGAAGACATAAAATGAGGAGATGCCTCTCCCACCTAACGTATACAATTTTACTTTTGATCCTTTCAACTCTGTCATATCTGCTTTCCAGAAATGTTATGTACATGCTTAGCTTTCCTCTCTTCAGTTACAAACCCCAAAGAGGAGTGGTCACTTCCCCACAAGCATTTCTTCATTCCACCCCATTGACTAGTTTCTTCCACTTAGCATGAATGAGATCCTAAGTAGAATTTCCTCCTGTTGACCAGCCCCTTCCTTCTGAAAGATAAAGTTTTTGTCATTAAGGAACTACACATTTCCTCGGCTCCTGATTTATTTCCTCTTCCCAGCAAAATGCTACGTAGCATACCAGAATGACAACGTTGCTTCTTTTTCTCCATCTTCTTGCAACTTCCTCCTCTGTGGGTACTCCCTCTGAGCAGTCCCTTGTGTGAGCATATCTTTAATAGTCACTGCTATCCTCTTTCCTCTAAATAAGGTGTACTAATCCAGAGCTGTAGTCCAGTTAGGGGATTCATCCTATCATGTGTCAGCGATTTGTTTCTGAGGTCGCATTTGTCTCATTTCAGGACTTTTAGTTCATTGTGCCCATTACCTAAATTTTGGACATTTTTATAGAAATTTGAGGCAATGGATTTTTACTATTGAATCATTCTCAATGCTTTATCTCTTAAGAACTTTTGGATGCCAGGACTGTTTTTCTTCTTCCTCCTTCCTAGCAAATCTTTGTGGTGTTTGGCTTGGTGAATAAAAATATTCAGATCTATCCATCCCTGCTCCCCTTTATTTTCAAGCACTTTTGGCAGAGATCCAGGCCAAATGTATTCTTATCAGCCTTGTCATGTATAGTTTGTCTCTGGCCAGGAGTCTATCATTTCTTTATTGTAAGGTTTTGTCCAAAAATGCAATTCCATTCTTAAATACCATCTTCCTAACCAGTTATTATCCACTTCTGAAAACAATCAATCTCTTTGGAATCCCTTTTTGTCAATGGGCAACAGTGAGAAAAACACAGCAATTGCCCTTATGGTCTTCAGTTTCTTTCCCAAGACTTTATCATCTTTGGCAATGCTGTTTTAGGTTCTTTCTGGAGTATCTTTCATGTCTATATGAATCACCAGAAATTGGTAGTGGTTATTTGTTTTGATGGGTCTTGAGAAGTTCTCTTATGTTTTGGTTATATCTCCAAAGAAGACATAAAACTTGTCTGGTTTTGAGTTCTCACTATTTCCAAGCAGGGAATCACCAACATGACTGGTTTTCTCTTCTTCTAGCCTTTAATGAATAATCTGTCCTTGATCAGCTTCTATGGCCCTATTTTCTCTTTCCTTGGGGGATAAGTAAGTAAGCTGTTGAGAGCAGCTAGATGGTGCAGTAGATAGAATCAAGAAGGCCTGAGTTCAAATCTAGACTCAGACACTTCTAAGTGTGTGATCCTGGGCCTGTCACTTCACCCTGTTTGCCTTAGTTTCCTCATCTGTAAAATAAGCTGGAGGCAGAAATGGCAAACCACTCCAGTATCTGCCAAGAATAGTCCACATGGGATCACAAAGACTCAGACCCAAATGAAATGACTGAACAAAGTAGCTGTGTCCTCTATGCAGCATTCAGCCCTTTCCTCTTTAGCGTGAGCCTCAGTTTTCATTTTTAGTCCCAAGGGTACAGCTGTCGTTTCCCTTTCCATCCTCTGTGTGATGGTCTTCCATCCTCTACGAACATCATGAAAAAGGGTAAGTTTCCATTCTGTGACTTCAAATCCTTTTCCTCCATGAAGCCCTGCTTTCTTTTTTTTTCTTTTTAGCTCATCATTTTCCCTGATTACCTGGAATACAGGGAGATTTGCCTTGAGATCCCTTACTTTTTCTTCTAGTAGGGATACAGCAAAGACTTGTAACACATGTGGCAGAAATACAAATCCTATATATTTAATACAAGTCACTTCACAAGTTTGCGTATTCCCCATACTGATTGAAACTCTCTGCATTGTTCTTTGAACTACTTGTAGATGCTGATATCTTCTTACCTCCTAATCTCTGGAGAAGGACTTTATGGCCTTTTATCACTTTTTAACTCAAAGTCTTACCACACCCAACTTCCTTTTCTTTTTCTAAATAATCTCTTACTCAGTTCACCAAATTTTTAAAATCAATTTACAGATTTTATAATTGTCAGATTAAGCCCTTCTTTTTTAGCTTATCCTCAACTTTCCCTTCTTGTCTCCTCCCCCAAATAAAATCATGAGGCTTGTCTATGAAAAAAAAACTTCTTCTTCTGTAAAAACCTGTCAAAAATCACCTTTACAATTTCTTGTTACATTTATTGCTCAGGTCCTCTTACCCTCTCTTGACCTTTCTTCTACCACCTTCTCACACAGAATCTGGAAGTAGAATATGGACCTGAGGATTATTCTTGTTCAGCTTTTGCTTAGTTTCTCCCACATTTCTCCTCCTTAGATTCAATCCTTTTCCCTTTTTTACAAGCCCAAACCCTCCCAAATAAACTTCAGAGTCTCCTCCTCATGCAGCTCTTATCTCCCATGATCTTCTCTCACTGAAGCTGTCATTAGGGAAGGTCATTGTGAGGAAAGTATTTTGTAAACCTTAAGGCATTAGAGAAATGTGAGCTATTAGATTACATCACCATCTAGGCCTCAGTTTCTTCCTCTTTCAAAAGGGGTAAGGTGCAAACTTCATGATCCCTAAGGATCTTTCTGGCTCTGGCATTCTTTAATCTGTATGGTTTTTGATCTGTGATTTGTCTCATTTATAAATAGCATAAGTGATATGAGTAATTAAACTAGTAATTCTCCCAAATGTGGGAATTTGCAGGCCATTAGCAGAACAGCTGAAATTTATGCTTATCCTTTCCTTCTCTTCATTTTGGGGTGTTGATTTCTGGACCACTAATAGTGGGCTGGAGAGATGGAGAAAACATTGAGAAGTGACAAATTTTCAGGTAACCATAATAACATTTTAGCTGCCTGAAGGTAAATGGCACAGACTATGCAAATCATATGCAAACCAGATGGAAATGTACTCTGGCCAACCTATTTCAAATACCTGGGTGAAACCCTTGGAAAAATTCTAATAAAGACCTCTGGTTTCAGCAGTACAATGTAGAAATTTGTGAACAAGGTATGTTTAAAACACTGAGGAAAACGCAGAGGTTGAACTCACATCACTTGGCACAAGGCTGAAAGATGAAGGTGCACAGACATTGCCTTTCCATATCTAGAAAAGAAGTTTAAACCCCTTATGGTGAAAAATCACTCAGAAACCAAAGAGTGAAGTTTGGATTTGTGTTACAGCAGAGTTGCAAAGAGGGACAAAAAGGGAATGATTGCTCTCTTAGGTCCTTGGTTTTTTATTTCTCTTCATGTCTGTCAGAGCCCTGCAGAAGGCCACCTGTGGATTTCTGTACAGCCATGCTAAACGAGGTGATAGTAGTTTCCAACCTGATTCTGACAAAATGACATGTGGAATCGAGGTCACCTCATTAGAGGAGTCAGGAGAAGATAGAGAAAGTGTAGAGAACAGCTCTGAAAACATTCAAAGAGCTGAAGAGGCTGATTTATGAGGAAAGATTAAAAGGATTAAATATGTACAGCCTGGCTAAGTAATAACTAATGAGGAACATGAGAACTGTCTATAACTATCTGAAGGACAGAAACACTAAGGAAAAGAAGGATTTATTTAGTTGGGCACAAAGAGACATAACTAGAAACATTAGCAAAAATTATGGAAAAGATTTTTTAGCTCAGTAGTTGATAAAACTTCCTGACAAGGGCTATCTCTTATAATAGTTTTGGGGCAGGGAGAGAGGTGGTATAGTCTTGGCTTTTAAGAGCATTGCTATCATTTAGCACAATAACAGGTCTAGGACTAGGCTAAATACACAGATCTTAGATTGTAATCTGATTCTTAACTGCAACAGTTCTGAAAAGCCCTCAGGGCACCTAGCTCAGTGTTATACAACAGTTTTCCAGTCCTTCTTAGTAGTTCATTCCTTTGTGGCTCCTTTAGCCCAGTGTATTTGGTGAATAAGGTCCTACATAGCTGAGGGACTAGAGAATGGGGAGGAAATATCACTGAGTCAGGTAATGTTTACTTTGTCTCATGCTTTAGAAGCCTTCTTTTTGGTTCAGTAGGGTAGGGTCAGAGCTGCCAGCACCATGATGATGGACAGCAGTGAACCTAGAAGTAATGGTCCTAGTCAGCACTGTGGATAGCACCAGCATCAGCCTATGCCAGCAGAGGTGCTTTATAATACCCATAGCCCTTAGCAGGGCTATTTGAGGAAGCTGAGGAGACCATTTGGTACTCACTGTTGTTATTCATAAACTGGTTGCTGTTGTAAAGAGTTGGGGGAAGATTTGGTTAGTTTTAGGGAGCAACTCAGATACAGACCATCCTCTAGGATATGGAAAGGAATTGGTTGCATTACTGGGATTTCAAGAAGCCTTCCTTGACAGGGATGTTGGTTTATATGTTGCTTTAAGTGTGCCAACCCTTAGGAAGACAGATAGCAGAATTGGACACTATGTTCCAAGCATTGTTCTAGATGCTGGGGATAAAAGACAAAAATGAAAACAGCCCCTGCCCTCAAGAGACTTGTTGCTGTTGGGTTGGTAAACTATTCATATAAGTAGATAAATACAAATTCTGTACAAACTAAAGACAAACTGATTTAGAGAGAGAGAGAGAGAGAGAGAGAGAGAGAGAGAGAGAGAGAGAGAGAGAGAGAGAGAGAGAGTTACTAACAACTGAGGGATCTGGAAAGGCTTCATTAATAATACTAATAACTAGTGAAACCCTTTGTGTATTTCTTTTTCTCATTTTATCCTTACAACTGCCCTATGAAGTTAGTGGTGTCATTATTCTCATTTTGCAGATAAGTAAATTGAGACTCAAAGAGATAAAGTGATTTTCCCATGATTCCATATAAGTAACTGAGTTAGAATTTGAATTTGGGTCCTCCTGACTCCCAAGTCCAGTGCTGTATTCAATGCAACCTAGCTGCCTCTGGAAGGGGTGACACTTCAATTGAGCTGGGAATTCCCACAGGTATGGGCAGAAATGGAAAGCCTGATCTCTGGATCCAGTGGAAAGGCAGAGAAGTAGATGGTGAAACATCAAATGTATGCTAGGGATCAGTGAGGGGAAAAAAGTCTGAAATGGTAGGTGGAAACCAGCTTGTGAAGGATTTTAAATGCTTGGGTCAGATCAAACAATATAGGGAGTGACTGATACTTCTTGAGCAGGGGACTGATGGGATAAAAAAATGGGACCTTAGGAGTAGCAGATGAGCCCTTTTGTAGTAGATGATTTTGAAAGGGGAGAGACTGGAAGCAGGGACATCCAACAGGTAAAGCAGTACTCTAGCAGGTGAGAGGTGATGAGGGCCTGACTTAGGGGCATGGTTGTGGAGATAGAAAGAAGGAGAGAGATGTGAGAAGCCTTGTGGGAGTAGAATCAAGAACACTTTGCAAGTAATTGGCAGCTGAGAATGAGAGAAGGGAAAGGAAGGAGGATGACTTAGGGGCTGTGAACTTGCTACTAACTCTGATGAGGGGTGTCAGCCAGGTGCCTTGCACTTATCCTTTAGTGATAAAGTCGCCTTGAAAGTTCCAAAGCCATTGGGTGGCTAGGTGTGCAGTGAATAGAGCACTGGCCCTGGAGTCAGGAGGATCTGAGTTCAAATGTGCCCTCAGACACTTAAACACAAAAACTAGCCTTGTGACCTTGGGCAAGTCACTTAACCCAAAATGCCCTCCAAAAAAAGCAAAAAAAAAAAAAAGATCCAAGGCCATGCCTCTTTTTTTTTGGCAATTAATAGAATATGCACTGAAAACCATGGGGTATGATTGAGATCTCCAGACATAACAAAAGAGTGTGCATAAACAATACCTGTGAAAGCCCCTGTACTCATGTTCCCACTCATTTCCTCCATTGTAGCTACCCAAGCTAATATTGGGAAAAGCTCTTAGGTTCCCCTTGCATACAAGATAGAGAGATTCAGGTTTAGATGATAGTCCAGTTAGGAGAATTAATTGAATGACCTGACCCAAAGAATAATCAATAGTAGGTCATTGGCAACTTGGAGGAAGATATGTAAGACATGCTTCAGGGATCTCTGTATTTAATGAATTGGCTAAAGACATAGAAGGCACGTGTATCGGATGTCACAGTGGCACAACGCTAAGAGGGGTAGCTAACACATTGGGTAGCTTAGCCAGGATGTTTTAAAGGTCTCAGCAGGCTAAAATGTTCATCTGAATGTAATAAGTATAAAGTTCCACGTTTGAATAAAAAAATCAGCTTCATCAGTACGAGATGGGGAAACATGATGAAACAGTAGTTCTTATGAAAAAAAATCTGGAGGTTCTTGTGACCCTCAAGCTCAGAATGATGCTGCCTTTTGCTACTTTACTTTAGGAGAGATCCAGTCCAGAACCCTGACCTGGTCAGACCACATCTGGAATATTATGTTTGATTCTTACTACCAGATAATAGTCTTCCTAATCAATAAGCATTAACAGGTATATACCCATGGTGCTGAAGAGCCTTCCAGTCAGTTGAATACACTGTCTATTTTTAACCTGCCAAGGGAAAGAGTTGATGAGGGAGATAGGGGAGAAGGAAATGTATTTTCTTCACGTTGAAAGGCCAGCAGTTAGGAAGGACAAGATTTGTTCTGTTTGTCCTTGAAGTCAGAGCTGGGAATGCTGAGTAGCAGTTGCATGGAGGCAGATTTTATCTGAATATAAGGGGAAAACTTAACACAGCTAGAAATCCAAAGTGCCCTGGGCTGCTTTGAAATGTAATTGTGGGTCTTTCCTCCCTTCAAGGGAAAGGTGTGTCTATGTAAAGTGCTTTGTAAACTTTAATGTGCTATAGAAATGCTAATTATCATGTTGTAAAGGGCATCCCTTAGACTTGTTATCCTCTCTCTGGCTTCCATTCCAACTCTGATATTCTGTGATTCTACCCCCCTGGTAGGGCCAGAACTGGGGGAAAGGAAAGGAGGGAAATAAACCAAGTTATACATCATTTTATTTGTTGAAAGCCCAAGGTACTGCTGCATGGAGAAATCAATTACCATATGTCACAAAATCAAAAGAATTTTGTTTGTGCCTTAGGTTACCAAAGACGTTTTCTAGCTTTCTGATTCTACGTCACTTGAAATTGCCCATGTTCATACCGATTAAAGGCCCTAAATGGCTACTGGAATGTCTTAATGTCACCTCAGAGTTTACTTCAGCTGTTATTTGGAGAAATCCAAGCAGGAATCCATTTCCCCTTTCCCCACTCACTGTGCTCACCTGAAAAACTAGAGGATATGATCGCTTGCTTGGAGTTTTTTGTAGGTCTTTGTACAGTTTATACCTCAACTCTGTCATTGGAAAGTTAAATGTGTTTTTAATCATAAGTTATTTAAAATCAACACAAATTCGCTGCAAAATCCTGACACTTTATTTAGAGAAAGAAAAATCTCTTTAAAGATACAGTACTGAGTTTTCAACAAATGTATTCTTAAAATGACTAACAAACACAGTAGCTAGCATAAATTACATTCAAAGATAATTCAGGTGGAAATAGAAGATTTTGACTAAGTGCCAACTGCTACATAATGTTGCTATGACTTAAAGAATACATTTACATTTATTTAATGGAGATTAAAGGCAGCTCTGTTTGTGAAATGTCAATTAATAAGGACCTACAGTTTAAAAAAATTGTTTCTGTGGAATTTTAATAATGATTAGATTGCCCTTCATCTAACCTGATTCCCGGTCCTCAATCTCCAGAGGAGGCTGGGAGACAACACCCAGACAATGGCTTGCCATCTTTTTGTCTTCTGTGGCATTCGGGACACTTTCTCCTTTCTGATTGAGTTTCACCCAGTCCTGTTTCACCAGTTCTTTTGCTTGGAACCTCCTTTTGATGGGGTGGAATTCTAGGATGACACTTTCTGACATACAGCATTGTCCCCCCCACCCCCCCCAAAAAAAACTGAGGAAAAGAGATCTCCATGAACGTGTGGAGCCCCTAGATGATGAGATCGAATTCTTGGAAAGGCATCATGGGACATACATTTGGAAGGGAAATGGCCACACCTTTGATCTGTCAGGTACCCAGAGGGAGAGTGAGGTTATTGGAAGAGTCTAATTCTGACATGTGGTAATCAGTAATAGAATTTTTCCAAACCTAATGGGCTGCCTTGAATGGACATTCTGGTCTGCAAAGCTGACAGGGAATCAAGAAGCCTTAGAGGTCAGTGGTGCTCTTTTGAAAGTTAAGGAGAGTAGGAGCAGAAAGGGGGTGAGGGGGTGGAAGTGCTACTGCTGTCCCCAGGCTTATTTCCTACCTTTGTTCTATATCAAGAGAACAATGTATAATACTATAATCTATCTTTGTTCCTTTATGGCCTGCTTCAGTAACCTCAAATTAATTCTCACTGCCTTAGCCTCAGTGGGGTCTCTCTCTTGTAACTATCTCTTCTATATTAACAATTACTTTTCTTAATATTGAGCCTAAACTTTGAGCATTCCCAAATGGGACACCTAAGTGGTGAAACTGTTAGAGCCCTGGGTCTGAAGTAAGCAAGAACAGAGTTCAGATCCAGATTGAGACACTCACTGTGTGAGCCTAGCAAATTATTTAGCCTTTGGCTGCCTTGCTTCCTGCAACTGTAAAATCAGGTAAAAATAGCATGTGCCTCTCAAAGTTGTTATAAAGATTAAATGAAATAGTATTGGGAAAGCACTTAGTACAGTGTCTGCCACAAAGTAGGTTCTTAATAAATACTTATTTCCTCCCTCTCTTTCTTCCTCCCTTCCTCCCTTCTTCCCTCCTTCCCACCTTTCCTCTTTCCTTCCTTCCTTCCTTCTTTCCTTCCTTCCTTCCTCCCTTCCCTCCTTCCCACCTTCCCTCTTTCTTTCCTTCCTTCCTTCCCTTCTTCCCACCTTCTCTCTTTCCTTCCTTCCTTCCTTCCTTCCTTCCTTCCTTCCTTCCTTCC
>NW_027187369.1:3140637-3182399 GCF_028583685.1 Petaurus breviceps papuanus | reverse complement strand
CTTCCTTCCTTCCTTCCTTCCTTCCTTCCTTCCTTCCTTCCTTCCTCATCTCTGAGGAAGCTGCATTCTAACTAGGCCAGTCCCCTTATGATCCCTGAATGAGTTAGTCATCCCTGTATTAGGGATGAGATAGGGACTGAGAGAGAGCTCTCTCAAGATACAGTCATAGAATCACTCATTTGTGTTATCTGACTTCTTTATCTACAATTTGGGCTGGTTGTTTGCTCTTGTTTTTGTTGTTCTTCAGTCTTTTCAGTCTGTGTCTTCATTTAGGGTTTTCTTGACAAAGATACTGGAGTGGTTTGCTATTTTTTTCTCCAGCTCATTTTACAGATGAGGAAACTGAGGCAAGCAAGATTAAGTGACTTGCCCAGAGTCACACAGCTAGCCTCCAAGGCTGAATTTGAACTCAAGATGATAAGTTTTCTTGCCTCCAGGCCTGACACTCTATCCACTGCTGGGCCCCCTATCCTCTTTTTTGTTCTAAATGTGTCTTCCTTGCCTGAGATGCTATGAAAGTTTAGGTTGAGTGAACCATGATCACAAAGCTAATGTATTTCAAAATCTACACTTGGACCCAGGTCTTCCTGTTTCCATGGCCTGCCTTCTGTGCACTACAACATAATGTTCAGATCTTACTGGCTCCAGGGTCAGACTCTATCCACTGTGCTACAATACCTCTATCAGTGCCTTGAATCAAAATGTAGATGGCATTTTTGTTAAGTCTGCTGTTGACATGAAGCTGAAAGTGATAGCAGACCTGTCACCTGAAGTAAGAATTCTGAAAGATCTTCATATTGACCACCGTGTTAAGCTGAATCTGCTAAAATTAATATTAGAGGAAATCAGTGTAGTCTTACAACTGAGGTGTTTTCTGTTGTTGCTGCTGTTTTAAATCAACATCATTAGTACAAGTCAGAGAGGCCTGGCTAGATAGCATTTTGCCTGCAGCTTTTAGTGGTCTGCAAGTTCATTCATCTCAGCAGTGTAGCACAGTATTTGGAAAAACTAATACAATCTTAGACTGGGTTAAGAGAGTCGTCATGTCCAGGATCACAGAAATTTTGGCTCCCATGTCCATGACCCTGTCAGGGCCACACGTGGCATCGAGTATTTGGTTCTGGACATCCCATCCTAGGGAGAACCTTGATAAAGTGTAGAGCTTCCAGAGGAATGTGACTACATTGATAAAGGGTCTTGAGATAATGCCATGTAATGGGTAAAGAAACTCCAGATATTTGACCTGGAGAATATTTAAAGGAGACCTGCTCGAAGAGCGATTCAATTTCTTCTGCTTTTTGTTTGAAGGGGAACATGGGAGCAATGGGTAGAACTTGTGAAGATGTCAAATTTCAGCTTAATGTGACAAATAGCTTCCTAAAAATGTAGACAGTCTCTAAGGGAAATGGGCTCAACACAAGGTTTGAGAAGGAGCTGGATGGCTACTTGGGGTGGCGCTGTTGGGATGTTTCCTGTTCCTTTAAAGATGAGATGGGACAGCCTCCACCAGGACTTCCTCCACTTCAGAGAAGCTGGGCTCTTTTGTTCCCGTTAGAAGACTAGCTCTGTATAAATCCAAAGTAGCAGCGTAGGGACATGTATGTATTTTTTCATCGTTGACAGGTGTAATGGATGCAATTTTTCATTCTATGTAACTATTGGAGCCCAGCAAGAAGCACAGATGAACAAAAATTGCTTATAAAAAAAGAAAGGGCGTTGTAGAGATTGGCTGAGTAAATTTTTCATCTGGGATATGTGGATTTTGTCATTATTCTAGTCAGGGGAGGATATGGAAAGAGGAAGCAAGTCTCTAGATAATCAGGTCAAATATGTATAGGGAACAAACAAGTTTCCCAACCAAAACCTTGCTTCCAGAAAGAGACAGGCAGTTTGCAATGTTCTGCCACCCTCTGTGGTCTCTGCTCTTCCCTTATGCTCCATGGACCTGTTTCTCAGGCAGGAGATGCCATTTCCCAGGCTTGACCCACAATGGCTATTTCCTGGACTCTTTCTTGGTCTGCTATAGTGATTTCACCTCCAGTGATTATCCGATAAACATTTGTGATTAGGTGTGGATTACCCAAGAGATCATCTTGTCAAACCCCCTTATTCTATAGATGGGGAGACTGAGACCCACAGAGAATAAGAGATTTGCCTGAAGTGTCCCAACTATTAAGCTGCTAAACCGGGAGTTTCTTCAAGTCAGCATGACTTTATTGCACATCAATATTCCCAACCCAGGGCCAGTTTCTGTAGGAGAGGAAAGGAAAGTATCAGGCAGGGTCCCTTCCATAAAGCAGTGCTTACTCAATTTAGTTGAGGAGTAAGGCTAGCATACAGGAATGAACTATTGAACAATACAGGACATCAAAAATCGCCTACAAAATTATGTGGCAGAGACTATTAAGTAACATTAAAGCTCAGAGAGTGGTCATTGGGAACTACATTGGTAAGGTTGGGATTTGGGCTAGATCTTGAATAATGAATGGGATTTAGAAAACAAGGGGGTGGGCAGGTAGGTTGTTACAGGCCAGGACAGCATTAAAGACACAGCTGAGATGAGTGTAAGGATTAAAGCAATGAAGACATCAGCCTAGCTAAGCAGAGGGTGCATGTTGGGGCATAACCATGTACTAGCTTGAATAGATTTAATAGGGATCAGAATGTGTGAGACTTTGAATTCCAGTTAGGAGTTTGGACTTGATTTTTTTCTAGGCAACTGATTGGGGTGTTGCAGGAAGGGGTTGGGGGGGATGAATGAAATAAGAGTCTGGGCTAGGGGAATGGAAATAAGAGGGAAGAATTGATCCAAGAGACACTGCGAAGGAGAGGCATTGAGGCCTTCTGCCATGTTGGGTATATAGGATGAGAAACTAGTCATCATTTTCTCAGTTCTAAGTTGTAGTTTAGTTTTCTTTTTCCTACCCTGCCCCCCTTGGCAACAGTGTTAAGTTCATAGAAAAATAAAAATTCTTATTTTTCTTTGCTTTTTTCTTGCTGCTTTAGGCTCTGTCCCTATTCCCATAAGGCCTTCTTCCCACATTCCCAAAACTTATTTTTTTCTCTTTTATCATAATCTTAAATGCACACATTCTATTGGTCAAATTTCCTGCCATTCTCCTTTGTGTTCTGCCCCTCCAGCTGAGAAAGGCGGACATGGCGTTTCAGAAGCTTATAACCCCTGCACCTGGAAACTGGAAGGCACTTTATGATTAACCTGCTGAGCTCCTAGGAGCAGTAGGGGATAAGAGGAAATGCTTAACTGGAAATCTCCAACTCCTTAACTGTGAAGGACTAGAGCTCAAGGTGGAATGTCACCTGCTAGTTTCTTAAAATGAAGAAAAGAGTGAAGGAAAGAGCTCCCTCTACCCCAGTCTTATTTATTTTATTTCAATATTCATCTGTCCTTGTAGAGAACAAGTTTGGGATTGGGTTTGGTTTGGTTTGGTTTTTTGTTTGTTTTTCGCTTCTTTTTTTGGTCATCACAGAGTTCCTTTCTCCGTGGTTTACCCACCCTTGACTTAAGATGATAATAGATAGAGTACATAAAGTTTAACTAATTTCCACCTGCCACTTCAGATTGAGCAGTAATTGAGTTAGGGGCTACTCATTCTCCTATTAAATTGCTGGTCTAATTAGTGATATCAACAAGATTTCAGGGCAGGCTTTTTATATTACTGAAAAGAACAATCAAACATTTATTAAGCACCTACCGTGTGCCAGGCACTGTCATTTTTTATCCTTCGTTCTCAAAGAGGACCATGACATCAGGGAGGTGATGCCATGACTTGCAAGTGAATCTGATATAAGTGAGAGAGGGCTGTGCAAAGTCACCAGCCTCACTATATCCTCCAGAGCCATCTGGGCCCAGTGGCCAGATAGAGATCAGGATGACTGAAGATGGTCTTGCCAGACACTGTGCTAAGCACTTGGGAATACAGAAAGGGGCATAGTGCTGTCTCTGCCCTCAATCAGTTCACAGTCCAATAGGGAGAGAGCTAGCAAATATATATACAAACAAGGTATATACAAGATAAATAAGAAATAATTAAGAGAGAAAAGGCAGTAGAATTAAGAGTTGAAACGGGCTTCCCATAGAAAATGGGATTTTAGTTGGGATAAATTCTTTTCAAGTACATCAAAAGCATATAATAGATAGTGCTTTTTATTTTTAAATGATACTTATCTGTCCATTAAGACAGACTTCAAAGGATTTCTATTTGGTGCCAGTTGTTACCTGGATTAATATATTTATACACTGAAAATTAATTAAATTACTGCATTTTTTCTGAAGTATCCTAAATTGAAATTTTCCAGGAATATTTACCTATTGTTGCTGTTCTACTGTGTCCAACTCTTGGTGACCCCATTTGGGGGTTTTCTTGATAAAGGTACTTGAGTAATTTCCTGTTTCCTTCTCTAGCTCATTTGTTTTTTAAGCAATCCGGGTTAAATAACTTGCTCAAGGTTACACGGCCAGTTATTTTCTGGGTGTGGTGCTAAGTGTCTGAGCCCGGATTCGATCCCCAGGTCATCCCAACACTGGGGCTGGTGCTCTTACTTACTGAGCCACCTGGCTGCCCCTAAGCAATTGGGGTTAAGTAGCTTGTTCAAGGTTACATGGCCAGGTGTTTTTGGGTGGGTGCTAAGTGTGTGAGCCTGGATTCGATCCCCAGGTCATCCCGACCCTGGAGCCAGTGCTCTTACTTGCTGTGCTACCTGGCTGCCCCCTCTAGCTCATTTTTTACAGATGTGGAAACCGAGGCAAACAAGGTTAAGTGACTTGCTCAGAGTCACACAGCTGGAAAGTGTCTGGGGTTGGATGTGAACTCATGAAGATGAGTCTTCCTGATTCTAAGTCTACTGTTCTATCCACTTCACTACCTAGCTGCCCCTGACTTCCACCCAATTCATTCAAATCCCATTTCATCCCACACTCCTTCCTCTGTTATATCTCTCTTCATTCTTTAAAGCCTAAGTCATGGCTTCTTCCTCCATGAAGCCTTCCTTGATCTGAATCTCCTCCTCCAGTGTCAGTAATAATGGATCTCTTCAACCCACACACTGTGCAGGCTTTCCTCACCCCTGATGCACTTATCATGGAATGTTCTCTTATGTTTTTACATCTCGTCATTCTACCAGACTATAAACTCTATACAGGTTATGCTGTACTTAAATTTTTGTCTCTCCACCATGCCATATCCAAAAATCTCTCGTCGAGGTGGCCAGGTAGCACAGTGAGTAAGATCACCGGCCCCAGTGTCGGGATGACCTGGGGATCGAATCCGGGCTCAAACACTTAGCACCACACCCAGAAATAACTGGCCATGTAACCTTGAGCAAGTTACTTAACCCCAATTCCTTTAAAAATAAAAAAAAAAAACAAAAATCTCTCTGTCACTTTGTTAAATGGATAATTATGTAGGTACATGGGTGAACTTTTGTAGCATGATGCAGAGTACTACTAAGAGGAGGCAGAAAAGCCTCTACCCAGATTGTAAATGTATTCTGAGAATCACAGAGTACTGGCATGTGAAGAGTCCATTAGAGACACAAGCTAGAAATAACATCAAATCTTGTGAATTCCATGTGGAATTCTAGACTGGGAATGACCAATTTAGTGACACAAAACTAGAAATAGACTGAAAGTAGTGATTTTCATGGGTAATGACATTTAATTTATCCTAACATCTCTTTGAACTGAAGGAAGGAATTAGAATAATATGTCTGTGAAGGAGAGAAAAATATAATAATTAGGAAAACAAATATATGCATATGTCTCTATTTCTGTCTATATTTTTTTTTGCACAAAAGAGTCCATCTGAACTTTACATGGTCTCACTTTTCAAAAGACTTAGATTCTTTGGCCCAAGTTTAAGTACATTTGGCAAATAATTTTTGTAATCTAAAGAAAAATGCTCATAAATTGGATTGGATTTAATTTTCTCACCAATCTAAGAGAAATACCCCAGAAATACTTTAAATTTCCCTTCAAATACAAAGTAGTTCAAAGATAACAGGCATATTAGTGATGATCAATTTTCCAAAAGACCAATATGTAATCTTAGGGCAAATTGACCTCCCTCTAATGCCACAGTGCCCATTATACTGAGATCTAGGATCAGGGCTAATGTGCCTTTTAGACTGACTTGGAGCAGGTACTTACTTAGTGTGCATGCTTAAGATTTTGGTTTTTGGGGGTGGTCCCTGGCTTCCCCATTAATTTCTTTAAATCTCTATAATAATAGCAGAGCTGTGTCACTCATAATCTATTAACTCAAGGTCCCCAGTTAGTTTTCCCTTTCTACAGAGTGAAACACTTCAGGTCAATTGACTTCAATTCCAAAAACATTCACTGAGCACTTCCTTTGTGCAAGGAATACAAAAATGCAAAACAACACTGCCCCTGCCCTCACAGAGCTTGCTGTCTGCTAGTTGAGTGGATGACATGTACGCAAATTTGTTTTACTTTATAATCACATCATATGCTACTCTTAAATCCATACTCATTTAACATTGTCCTTGACTTATACAATACTTACCAAGATGGCGGGTTGTCATTTGAGAGTAGTCTAGATACTTCTTCTTTGGGTGGCCTTTTCCCAAGCACCTGTTTCACTTGAGTTTTCCAATTTCTAGGTGAGAAAGAAAAGGACAATTGATCCTAGAACCCACCAGCATTGATTGTAAATTGATAGGTCTTTGCATTTCCAGGGCTTATCAGGAGATTTAGTGGGAGCTAATAACTTCAGGGTAAAAAAAAATACTGGAAATTTTAAAGAGCATATTGATGGTAATTATAGGGGAATAATCTAGGTACTGACTTAGTTCATTCTTAGCAAACATTCATGGGCAGTTATGTAGGCTTAACTGGCCTCAGTGTCCAGGCAGTTCCCTGGCCCAAAGTGTCACAGGGAGAGTGAAACTTGACTGCCTACTCCTGTGTTCCAAACCATTTGGAGGATCCTTGCTACATTTAATGGTTGTCTAGTAGCACATTTGGTATTGCAGAGTTGGCCACTCAAGATTGTGGGGAGCCAAGGACACCTGATTTAGGACTCAGATAAAAATCTCACCATGTACTCAATAGAAGGCCCCTTTGTTAAGCTTGCTCCTTGGGTCTTTTGATATGGGTTACACTTAAAAGGATGTGTTTTGAGTTCTGAGACAAATAGGCCCTGCCCCAAGACTTCAGTTGTTCAAAACCAAAATATTTTAATTCTTTGGTGGTCAGTTCCTATGCAGATGTCCTTGATGATGCAGCTTTGGCTTCAGCCTTGAAGCCAGCTCTCAAGATCATTCTTTGTAATGTGACTGCATATGAAAGGAGTTAACTGACTTTTCCTAAGACTTTCTGGCACCAAGAGAACAAAAGGCCTTACTTCTATGCTACTTCCAGGATATGACAGACTAAGATAATGATAAGAATACTTGAGTCTTTTTTGTCTCATTGCTCTATAAAAAAACCTTGTCCTAAGAATCAATAAATGGAGTTCGTGGTTCTTCCTTGAACTACCCACATGGTCTGATCATTTCTTATTCATGTCTCCAACTATTGCTTAGTGCTGGACACTGAGCAGCCCACAGCAAAGATCATTCAGCAAATTCACCATTCTTCCTTTGTTAAACACAGTCAGACCAAGAACAGTGTGTCACCATCAAGGTAGACTTTGCCCATCTAATATGACTTTGTGGAGGAGTTGCCTTCTTTGAGACTTGACCTGACTTTTGGACATGATCTTACAGGAATAGTCCTACAAAACTCTGGTCAGACCACCAGAGAGGAAAGCATTACAAAGCCTCAGGCTCAGCTTTATAGCAAAAAAGTGAACCTCAGGGCCTATTGTGTGTGGCTAACCTTATCCAAAGCCTTGCTTTTCATTTACCATATGTGCTAAGCATGAAATTTAAGTCTTTATTAAAAGATGAGAACTCATTGGAAGAAATAAGGACAGTCATGTTACAATGAAAGGGAATCAGGACTGATAGCTGTCTTTGAAAGTCTCTTGGGAACCACAGACAAGATATGCACATTTAATGGACCCTAGCATTTCAGGAGTATGAAATCAATTGTTACAGTTGCCCCTCCCTCAGAGAGATAAATGGTTTATTTCTGTAAGAACTGCCTCTCTCTAAATTAATTAGGCCCCTTGATGTTTGGGATGCTAAACAGAACATTTTGAAAAAAATTCTTATAGCCAAAATAATAGTCATAAAATGGTTTATTATCTATCAAGGTGGAGATTGGAGCTATCATAGCATGAACTGATTTCTTCTCATGAGCACAAAGGTAGAAATATATTTACAGTACTAGTTAATTTTACCAAGCAGTTCTTGAAATAAAAAAAAGTTCATCATATTGCCACCTGAATCTCTTAGGCCTTATATAACCCAGAACCAGAGAATATACTTTGCTAATATGAAAATGGAGGTTTTCAGCTTAGCTTCACTGAGGCCCTGGGGCCATTTCCAGCTTTCTTCTTTTTCCTCCTTTTGGTCAGATGTCTATGGGATAAGATCCTATCAGGCTCCTTGAGTCTTCTCCTCCAAGTTCAGATGCTTGTCAAAAAGCCTCCCAGAGGCCTCAGCCATTGAGGATGTTGCTTCCAAATTCTGGCATGGGAGAGGGAAGGGGGAAGAGAAAAGCACCAATTGATATTATGGAAGATGACTCTATATAAAGAGAATTTGAGACACCTTGGGCCACCTCCTCCTCTGAAACACACGAGAGTCCTTTCCTGAAATCCACAGATCCATCACTCCCCTCTGTCTTGAAAACAAGAGGAAGCCTACTGGGAAGGAAAGGCTTCTATGATAAAGCAATATGGCTGGATGGGCCATGGTTAAGAGTCAAGAGACCGAGGTTACATTTCTAGCCCTACCACTAGCTCCCTGTGGGACATTATGCAAGTCATGCCCACTCTCTAAGTTTCAGCTTCCCTTGTGTAAATGAAAGGGTTGGACTAGATGACCCTTCTAATTTGAAAATGTTATAATTCAGTAATTAGAAAATAGCTCCCATTAATATGATGCTTTAAAGTCTGCAAAGCATCTTACATGTCTTCTCTTTGATCCTTATGACAATCCTGCTTTAGAAACATTTTACGGATGAGGAAACTGAGGCAGAGAGTGGTTAAGTGACTTGCAGAGGTTTATTCAACTAGTGAGAACATGAAGTGGGTTTTGAACGTAGGTCTTCCTGACTCAAAGTCTAGGGTTCTAGCAACCAGACCATGGAGCCTCTTAAAATTCTTGCTTCCCATGTCAAGGGAAGACTTAGATGTTTGACAAGATGGCATTTGTACAGAGCCCATGGGAGAGGGAGGGGGCAGTGAGGTAAAAACTATACTACTTAACCATAGAAGATTCATGCCACTATTCCATTTCTAAGCCTTCAGCTACTTGTTTCCCGGACAAACAGTGGTGGGGGATGGTAACACAGAGGAATACACACCAATGGCCCCTGACAGTGGTCCACATTCTAATTCAACTGCAGGTACTTCTCAGGGCATCTGTTGAAAGAATGGAAAGGGAAGAGACAATGTGAAAGCCTTTCATTCTAAAAAGGAAGTGAGGTGGGCATGGTACCAAGTGAGAAACCAATGAGCTTTTAATCCACTCCTGGAAATCCTGGCAGGAATTCTTAATGAGTAGACTCCATGAGAAATATCTCAGATGGGGTGGAGCCAAGACGGTGGAGTAAAAGCAAGAACTTACTTCAGCTCTTGCTCCAACTACCTCCAATACCTGTAAAATATGAGTCTAAACAAATTTTAGAGTTGTAGAACCCACAAAGTGACAGAGAGAAACAAATCTCCCTCTGAAAGCAGCCTGGCAGGCCAACAGGAAGGGTCTGTCATATGACACTGGTAGCCAAGTGCAGTCGTGCGTGAGCTGTGTGGGTCCAAACCCAGGGTGACCCTTACCAGCAGCACAGACCAGTCAGAGCAGACTTCAGGAGAGTGAATCACCAGCAGCTGTGGCAGTTTCCAGACTTTTCAACTCATAAATGGATAGTTAAAGGGAATATGTGTGTGTATATGTATAGGAGGGCATATGTGTGTATAAATACATATGTGAGTGTGTGTATATATGCGTACAGATATACATAGAGAGCACAGGGTGTGTTGAATAGAAAGGGATGATATCTAAAAAATAAAATTAAAAGGTGAGAGAGGAATATATTGGTAGAAGGAGAAAGGGAGAGAGAGAATAGGGTAAATTATCTCACATAAAAGAGGAAAGAGAAAACTGTTAAAATGGAGGGGAAGAGCAGGAAGGTGAAATGGAATGGGTGAAGCTTGCTCTCATTGAATTTGGCTTAAGGAGGAAATAACATACCACTCAATTGGGTATCTTACCTTACAGGAAAGTAGGGGGAAAGGGGATAAGAAGGGGGATGATAGAAGGGAGGGCAGATAGGGGGAGAGGGTAGTTAGAAGCACACACTTTTGGAAAGGGACAGGGTCAAAGTAGAAAATAGAATAAATGGGGGGGCAGGATAGGATGGAGGGAAATATAGTTAGTCTTTCATAATATATCTACTATGGGAACATTTTACATTAACTACACAAGTACAACCTATGTTGAATTGCTTGTCTTCCCAGTGAGGGTGGGTGAGGAAGGAAGAAGGGAAAGAATCTGGAAATCAAAGTTTTAAAAACAAATGTTAAAAAAAATTTTACATGCAACTGGGAAATAAGATATACAGGCACTGGGGTATAGAAATCCATCTTGCCCTACTAGAAAGCTAGGGGGAGGGAAGGGGGGAGAATATAAGAGAGAGCAGATTGGGTGAAGGGGTGTTCAGTAGGCCCACTATCTTGGGGTGGGGGGTAGGGGAAAGACAGGGAAAAAATTTGTAGCTCAAAATCTTGTGGAAATGAATGTTGAAAACTAAAAATAAATAAATAAAAGATTTAAAAAAAGAAATAGCTCATATAATTTCATCTGAACAGAAACCAGCTTTCTCTGTTGAGGAAAGAACCTTAATTTCTTGAACCTTTATAGAACAGCAGTATGTTCACAGAAAAGCTGCTTTTATTTTAGCACCAATGAATCATAAAAAATGTTGGTCACTTTTTTTCTGCTTTAGTGTACACCCAGAGTGATATGTTTATATTGTTGTGAGGTTTTGAAGAAACTTAAGGCAACCATTGAGTCAGAAAAGTGAGAGGGAAATTTCCAGTTCTGGTGAATACTAGGAACATGATGTTGGTTGTGCTGAAGCCCTGCTACAGGCTATGTTTACATAGCACAAAACAAAGTGGAGATTGGGCAATTTTCCAGGTAACTTGACACATGTAGACAGCAAAAACTACATATTTCTGTCCCCCAAATAGAAATGAATTTTGGCAGCAACTTAGTTAATGTGCTCCATGGGACTAGTAAAACAGATCATTCAGGGCCCAAAGTGAAATAGAGGTTTGGCAAGTACAGTATAAAGCTGGGGCCTAAACACAGCCTGTTTCTTGAGGGGTGGGCTAAGAAAACTGCTGCTTTTGAAGCTATGTGAGGAATGAAATTATAGCCTAACTGCCTGCCTGGAGAATTTACACCTTCTTAAAAGTGGAGGTGTCAAACATCAAGATGCCGAAGCACTGCCCAAACCAGATGAAAATGTTGTTGGGAAATATTTAACAAAGTAAATAAAATTGGAGTAGGTCCCAGATAATGCTGAGGTTTTCTAAGTCAGTATGTAACTGGCAGGGATACTTAGGTTCAGTTTGTTGTTATTATTCACTTGTTTCAGTCGTGTCTGAATCTCTGTGACCCCATTGGGGGTTTTCTTGGCAGAGATGCTGGAGTGGTTTGCCATTTCCTTCTCCAACTCATTTGACAGATGAGGAAACCGAGGCAAACAGGGTGGAGTGACTTGCCCAGGGTTACACAGCTAGGAAGTGTCTGAGGCAAGAGTTGAACTCTGGAAGATGAACTTCCTGACTCCAGGTCTTGTGTCCTGTCCCTTCCTCCAGCTAGACACACATGTCTAGGCAGTCTAAGATCCTATTGGATTGGATTCCTTTGCTGCCATATCACACTGTTTACTCATATTAGGCTTGCAGTTTACTAAAACCCCTAGATGTCTTTCATATGAACTTCTCTCTAGCCACACGCACATACCTCCAACATGGACTTTGGAAATAGATTTTTAAAATTTCAAGGATGTTACATTTATCTCTTAAAATTCAGCTTATTCAGTTTATCCCAATGTTGCTGAGAACTTTTTTGAACTGCTACTCCTTCATCCATTACATCAGTTATCCTTCTTAGGTATCCTTTTGTGTTTTCTGCATCTTTGATAAATGTGCCACCTAGGCCTATATTTCAGTACTGATAAGAATAAAATAGCAAAGGGTCAAGGGCGTATCCCTGTGGCAATCCACGACAGACATTCTAAGTTGGCACCATACCATTAATGACTACTGTCTGGGTGTGCCATTCTACTAGTACTGAATCCAACTAACTGTGTCATCATCAAGCTCTGTCTCTGTCTTGAATGCAAGAATACTATGCACGACCTTATCAAATTCATTGCCAAAATCTAGGTAAATAATATCTACAGCATTCCCCTAATCTGCCAGTTAGAAAACCCTGTCAAAAAAGGAAATGGGGTTAATTTAGATTGAGCCACTCTTGATCAGGCCATATTGGTTCTTTATTAACACCACTTCATTGTCAAGGCATTCACTTGTATCTCATTAATAATGCATTCTAGAATTTCATTAGAACTCAGTGTTGCACTCACTGGTTTTTATTTTTCAGATTCTACTACTGTCCTTTGTTTTAACTTTTTTTGAAAATTGGCATAGCCATAGTTCGTAACCACAATAGAAAATCCACTTATTGTTTCCCCTGCCTTTTCATAAAGTCTTAATCATTTTTAAGCCATGTAACAATTTTACCAGTTGCTCTGTTTTTTGGAAAAGAGAGGGCTCTAGTTGATGTCTGGGTAATTGAAAGTCTCCCCACACTCCCCTGCTAGTTGGGTACATCCCTGGCCAAGAGTTTGTCGTTCTTGATCTGGAAATCCAGATCCTCTTCTCAGATACCATCTTGTTAACTAATTATTAACTTCTAAAATCCAATTTTCTCTTTTGAAGTCCTTGCCTTTAGTCAGAAACATTGTGGAAAATACCACCTTTGTCCCCATGGTCTTTAGTTTCTTGCCTGGTACTTCATCGTCTTTAGCAATGCTTTCTAAGATTCCTTCTGGTAATATTATTTATGACCAGATGAGACACCAGAACTGGGTGATTGTCATGGGATTTCAGATTTGAAAATCTTGTGAGTGTATCCATCACAGCCTAGAATGCATTCCCTGAGGATGCATAAGATCTGTCTATTATTTATATCAGGTAGACAGACAGCTGCCCTAGTTCCCCTTAGGAAGGAGTCATCAAGTATGACTTTGTTTCAGCTTCCTATGATCCTTTCTATAGTGTCTTCCTTCCTGAAAAATTCTAAGTTTCTATTTCTTTTAATATATTTTTCTATTTATACTTATCTTATTGATAATTATTTGTTTAGCAGCCTTTTTCCTCAGGGAGAATCACCAGAAATCTCTGTCTGAATGCTGAATTCAGTGACCGTAGGTATGTGTTGTCTTCCTCACTCTTTACCAGAATAAAGTGTTATCTTCTTTTCTTGCCTTTCCCCTTTCAGACTGCATCAGACATTCATCATTTCTTCCCATCGTTCCTGGCTGGTTGCAAATGGGCCAGGTACTTGGAAACGAAACAAGCCCACAGTAGGGGGCAGATTGCCATCATATTTTTTTCTGCACAATAACATCTGACATTTATATGGTATTTTAAGGTTTGCAAAGCACTTTAAAGCCATTTTCTAATTTGGATCTTAGAACAATCTCATGAAATAGGTACTATCATTGTCCTCATTTTACATTTTCAGAAGGAAACAGGTTGAGAGAGGTTATATTACTTCCCCAGGGTCACATTTGGGACAGGATTCAAACTCAAGTCTTGCTCATTCAGAATTAGTAACTCACTTGGCCATGCCACCTCTAATACTAAAAGTCTTGCTCAGCTTGCATGTGTTTACATGGTTGCCAGTGACCTTTCCCCCTACAACCAAACCTTGTGCAGCATCTGGAATGTCAAGCCTATTTGACTGTAGCCATTCACAGATGTAAAGTAGGTCCCTGACATGCAAGCACTGGCCTAATACAGTTACAGTTTTTGAAAGGCAGGGTGGCTCCCTTCCTTACATTTCATTTGTCAAGGCCTGATGGGAAACTTCTGGATTGCCTGTTCAATCTGTTAATTGTATGTTTCCATTCAAGCTGAACTGACAAGCTCAAATCTGCCCACTCATACTAATCTGTAGAGATGCATTTGTCAATATCACATTTTACCTCCCTTACACGTGACCTCTGTCTGGAGCCGTCTTTAATAAAATGATATTTGAAAGATTATCTACACTTTCGCATCCCATTTGTGCCTCCCAAGAGATAAGGATTGGAGTCTGCAGCTTCATTATAGACTCAGCATCTTGGGGGTTTCTGAATAACTTCTTTCCTTGTGAGTTTGTTTGAGGGTTGAGGAAGAACCCTAGCACATTGCCAGCTAAGATGGCATATTTTTTCCCCTCCAACTATTTTTTGTCATTGGGGCATATTTTGGCCCATAACTCCTGGTGGCTTTCTGAAGAGTAGTTCCTCCTTCATTAAGACTAATAAAACTTGGAAATTTCATATTATTATCGTACCTTCTTCAATATAAGTAAAATAAAGTAGAATACCAGTGGAAACAGCATAGGGCTTGGAATTAGGAAGATGTGAGTTCAAATGCAGCTTCAGACATTTACTAGCTATATGACCCTGGCTAAGTCACTTAAATTCTCTCTGCCTCAATTTACTCACCTGTAAAATAGGGATAATAACAGCACTATTACCGTGAGGAAAATGTAGGAAATACTTGTTAAGTGTTGTATAAATGCTAGCTATCATTTTTATTATTGTTCTTGTTATTTTTGGCATTGGTATTGTTGTTTTTGTTGTTGGGATGGTAGGGATGGTTCTTGTATCCCTGTGGGGAACTTTCAGCACAAAAACTCCATCCAGGATGCAGATCTCCAGCTGTTTGGTAATTCGTCTTAGGCAGCTGCCTGGAACATCGAGAGGTTACTTGACTTACTGCCCATGGTCACGCAGCTAGGATGTTACAGAATCAGGACTTAAACCCAAGTCTTCCTGACCCTTCTCTATCCCGCATGCCATACTATCCTTTAGAGTGGCACTCTTGACCTTATTCTGGTGACCTAGGCAACCAAGCCTCCCAACTAGTAGAAAAATGTTCAGGATCTGGTGCTCACTGTCTTGATTCTATATCTCTAAGCCATCTCTTGGGATATGTGAATTCATTGTTCATTCCTTTGTTATGTCTGTGTAATGATAAGCAAAACCAACTTCTTTAGAGTAAGTGCTAATATGGTTCTCCTTGCAGCTTGGGAACAGCTACATCACCATACAGACTCACTGGGCTGGAAGTCAACCGAAGGCCCCAGTCCTCTAAACTGAAACTCTTTTTAAGCCAGCTTTCTCTTATCCTTTCCCTGTGCAATTGATTTTTTGAAACTAAGGACAGGATTTTACATTTATTCTTTTTTAATGTCATTTTTTTTTTTTTGCCTTTTGGAGGGCGATTGGGGTAAGTAACTTGCCCAAGGTTACACGGCTATTTAATGTCATCTTGTTAGGTTCTGCTTTGGTTCTAGCCTATAAAGACCTTTTGGACTCCTGTTTCTGCCACCTGTCATATTAGCTGTCCCTCCCACCCTTGTGTCATCTCCAAATGTGATAATCGTCCTTCTGTATCCTCATTCACTATTGGAGTATTTCAAGGACCATTGGTAGCAACCCCTATGTCACTGAATGGACTGTCTTCAAAAGTTGCTGTGGCTAAAAATAATTAAAAAGTCATCACACTGTGGTAAACCTGGTAATGAGTATCTCTGAATTTAGCAGGGTTGATACTCAGAAAAGATATATGGTCTATAGCTGGGCCTGTAACAAGCCAGAGTTTGCTCTTCTTCTAGCCTTTGAAAACCCGAGGTCATGTGCATACCACAGATGAAGTTCCAGTAAGACATTAGGGGAGAGCTCCCTTCAGGTGTTCAATAAAAATATTTAGCAGCACAAAGCTGAGGGCAGAGCTCTGTGGCATTTCATTAGCTACTTTCTCTAGGTTTATTTTACAGAATGCTTTCACATACCTTATCATATTTTATCCCCAGTGAAACAAAGTTGATCAGGCACTCATATCTCCATTTTAGAATGGAATAGAAAGAAATTGTACTGATGATGTGAATTACCTTGGGATATACTGTCGAAAGAACAGATGGACATTTTTGTTGAGAAAGTAGAGTGGTATACTGGCAAGCATACTGTTGGAATATCCACGTTTAAACCCAGGTTTGGACACTTATCATTTGTGTAACCAAGACTGAGGAGTTTCCCTCTTTGGGCCTCACTTTCCTCCCCTCTAAAATGGGAATAATACGATAGTGATTTTTTAGACTGTGAAAAATGCTATAAAATATCAGCTTCCATTTGATCACTAGCTCTTTTTCCCTGCTGCATACCTTGTCTAATTATATCGGCTCATATATCTGAACCTCAGGTATTTATGGATATATAAGCCATTAGCATCAGAGGGGGAAGGTTTTATGAGAAGATTAATATCTTCGCTATGGCGGCCCCAGGAAAGTAGCTTAGAGGTCTATGCTAATTCTCTCTATAGATATTTGTTTTCTCTCCCCCAAATGATAGGTTTAGCATCATGCAAAGGAATATTTAATAGAAATGCTTTGTATCGTATCATCCACTTGTGGCTTAAGCTTGCTGAGCTGCTGGAAAACCCTGTAGCAGCCCAGGGTTCACAGACGTAATCTGGTTAGGCTGCTGCCTGCCGATTAACTTGGATTTATTGATTTTTTTTTCCAAGCAGGAGAACACAGCAACTCAGAAATCTCTACCTCTCTGATTAAATCAACCTAAAATAAATACCCAACTGAAACTGATTTCTGAGTTTATCACATAATATTGCTCAAGCGTGTGCCCTCATTTATCACTGTGGCATATTCGGGCCACTTAAAATGAAGGAAAACACAAATTGCATACTGGAATCTTGGGGTACAGCGGCACGAAAGCATCCTGTTACTATATGATTCGATGCCCAATATTAGCTCTTCATGTTCATGAAAGGCAGCAATGAATAATCAGGGCCTTTCCTAGTTACTGTAATATAAATTATGCATTTAAGGTTACTGCAGATTAAAGTATTAAGGGCTGATTATTATTAAAATTAAATACTAAGATATTTATCAGGCTCGTTTTAAAATGTATGGTCTGTCTTGAAACACAATTTCAACAGCAATAAAATTTAGATAAAATGTCAAAATCCTAACCTGGAAGCCATCAGTCTGTAGTTCATCATTATTTTTGAGAGGCTATCACCATGGCACTTGGACAGTATATGTTTGGGACGTAGTTGTTTATATAGACTCAGTTTATCCTCACAGACTATGTCCAAAAATTACCAACTTCTTAGTTTCTCAGATGAGACAGATGAGGTGCATGAATGTGAATCCATTTGACAAAAGACCTTTAGCCCCATCCTGTGTCAGTGCTAGAAGTCCTGAGTGGGGGAGGGGGGGAAATCTGAGTATGCAGTGTCCATGCCATACAGATGAAAAATGAAAAATTACTGTAAAGCATTCAGATTGCCTTCCTAGAATGAGCCAAACAAATACTTGGAAATGTCTGGATGTTCTATTTCCTTTCAGATGTTACCCATATGCATAGGCATAGCCTTATACCCACAGAATACCAGAGAGGTGCCACAAGATCAGAGGAGGACAGATGTCTGGATTTTCTAAAATGCAGAGTGGGCCAAGTCTGCAAACTACAGACCAGTGAGCTTGACGTTCACTCCTGGCAAAATTCGAGAGCACATTATTGAAGGGGAGATTGGGGACCACTTAGAAAGGGAAGCAGTGATCACTGAAAGTCAGCTTGGCTTCATTAAGAACAGTTCATGTGAGACTAACCCCATTTCCTTTTTTGCACAGTGTACTTACGTTTTAGCAAGGCTTTTGACAGAATCTGTAGAGATTTGGGCTTGATGATAATACAGTTAGGTGGATACAGAAAATTGGTTGGACAACAAGAACCAAACGCTAATGCTTAACAGGTAACTGCTATCTTGGAGGGAGGTCTCTAGTGAATCTGCCATCAAGGATCTGACCATAGTCCTATACTATTAAGAAGCATAGCTTCTGAAAATAAAGAGGTGCCATATCTGTTATACCTTGCACTTCATGTAGAAGGATCCGGCACATGGAATATTGTGTTCAGTTCTGGTTCCCATACCGATAAACTGGAGAGTGTGTAGTGGAGTGGGGGCAAAGGGGAACTACAGTAATCAAAAGCATTGGGTCCCTGCTCCATGAAGATCAGTTAAAGAAATTAGGGACATGTAGCTAGCAAAAGACAAGGCTCACACAGGATAGCTATTTTCAAGTACTCAAAAGATTGTTGTCCATCCTTCATTCTCCAAGAGGACCAATGACATCAAGTGGGTGATGTCTTGACTTGCAAGTGACTTTGATTCAAGTGAGACAGAGCTGTGCAAAGTCATCAGCTTCAATCTCTCCTCCAGAGTTGGAGGAGTCTAGTGGCAAGACACAGGTCAGGAAGACTGGTGATGCCTCCAAATGAGTTGGGAGATCTTGACCTTTTTAAGCTAAAGTCTTTCCCAGGTCTCCATTTGCCTGAGGCAACACCCTTTCAGTAATTAAAGACTAGGGAAGAATTGAAGCAAAAGATGGCCTCATTTGCCTTCTCCAAAGAAATCAGTCTGGGAGAAGAGACCCTAAGAGTTTCTGGCCAGAACAGAAACAGACTGTCCTATGGAAGAGGACTGGCTTTCTTCTGTTGGGTCCCAGAAAGAATAGGAGTAAGAGAAAAAAGAGGTGAGTGGAGGGGGAGCTGTCCCAAAGTGGAACAGACTGGCTCAGAAGGTCGTGAGCTCCCCATCTCGGAAGAGGGGGTCCTTGTGGGGGATATTATACAAGTGGCTCTTGGTAAGGTATGGACAGGAAGATTTGGCCACAGAGGCCCAATTTTAAGATGCTGTAAAAGAGCCTGGTCTCCAAGTCCTCTTGGACTCTTGGTCTATGTCTCCATCAGGCCGAAAACCTGGGAAACGTGACCAAATCACCAGCATTCATGTGGCAGCTAATGGGTCCTTTATTGATTTATGTTACTTTGTCATCTGACTTCACAGACACCCAAATGGGGTGACTTTCTGCTTTGTCTCCTCTGTGCTCCTTCTTCCTTTTGTCTTTTCGAGTGGAATTTCCTTTAGTCATAAGGAAGTATAAATCATACTAAATGAGGTTCCCTCTTGATTTAAAGTTCCATTATGAATATAAATAATAGAACATCCCATGCTTATCCAGCCACTTCCAAGGGAATATGACAAGATGTACTGAGATTTCTCTTTTAAAAAGTATATTTTAATTAAGCATTTAACATCTAAAGATTGGTTAAGGATGCAGTGTTATGATTGACTTATCAGAACTAGCCATAAATATGCATTGATTGAGCTTTTCCTGAATGCCAAGCACTGTGCTTAGAGCTGGGAATATGAAGATGAAAGTTAAATAATCCCTGGCCCCAAGGAGTTAACCTTCCATTGAAGAAGATGACACATAGAAATAATAGCATGCATGAGATAAGTATATAGAAACATATGTTTGTTCTTCATTTCTGTCTGATGATTTGTGACCCCCTGGACCATACTGTCCATGGGGTTTTCTTGGAGTTGTTTTTCATTTCCTTCCCTGGTGGAATAAGGCAAACAGAGGCTAAGTGACTTGCCCAGGGTCAAATAACTGGTGTCTGAAGCCAGATTTGAACTCAGTGTTCCTGACTCCAGGCCAAGCACTCTTTCTAATGGACCACCTACATGTCTCATAAATGTATACACCTCTAGGCAAAATAAATATGAAGCAATGATAGCACCTTGTAGTTTGGGGATATGGAAAGGCCTCCTGAGAAAGGTGGCCCAGAAGCTGAACTTTAGAGAAAACTAGAGATTTCTTGTTGATTAGAGTCAGAGGTGAGAAAGGAGTGAATTTAAGGGATTGGGAGGTAGCTTGTCTTTAAGGATTTAAAAGGCAATCTTGATGAAGAGCCATTCATGAGCTAATGGATGATCTAATGGTCTATACTTGGAGTCTAGAAGACATGAGTTCAAATCTTGCCTCTAATACTGTGTGACTGTGGTCAAGTAACTTAAGCTCTTAAAATCTCTGTTGGTTATCTCGTGGAATTTTTGTGAGGCTTAAAAGAGGAAATCCCCATAAAGTATCTATCAGAGCTTAAGTTGTGATGTGCCAGCTACTGGTCATATTGTGGTGACTCTTGTTCTCATATTTAAATGGAATCCAGATAGCGTCCTGAGTCAAGTCACTGCCTTACTCTTGCTCTCTTGTGCTGAATGTTGGGTAGGCTCTAGTGCTAGTGGATAAAATGATTGCCTTTCTGTAACAGACTACCAGTGTTGAGACATCAGCTCATGTTCAGCAGGCTCACTGAAAGTTTTTTTGAAGACAACTCCAATGGCAGACACAAAGACGGGGACGAGATGGACTTCATTATTTTCCACCAGAGTTTTGATTTCTTCTATTAAGTTTCTCTGTGTCAAGTGCTTTTCATTTCATGTAGTTTGGAAGATGTTGTTATTACTCCTGTTTTGCTTGACACCAAGGGTAGCAATGAATGGAAGTTGGGGAGAAGCAGGTTTCCTCTCTATGTAAGGGAAGGCTTCCCAACAGCCTTCTCTCTAAATGGAACCAGCTGCCTAGAATGGTGGTGGCTTCCTCCCCTGCCCAGAGGCCTTCAAACCAAAACCAAATGATTCTGTGTGAGGTGTGATGCCCTAGTGGTGGGGAGAGGTCACAGCCAGGTACAGGTTGGGCTCCATGGCCTCCCACAATAACATTCTGCAGTTGACACTACATAATATCTGTCTTGGTGTTGTGAGGATCAAATAGCATAATGCACATTAGAAAGCACTTTGCAAACCTGTAAGTACTCTGGAAATGCCAGCTATTAGGTCATTTTAAAAGCTTTCTTCTTCTGTATCCTTATATGTAAAATAGAGCTCACACTGGCTTTCACTCCCTGTATCATCAAAGTATTTGGAAAGCAAAATGCTCTGTGACAGGTACATAGTGAAGCCTCTGCAGTTACTTTGCAGTGACTTTCCAATAGAGTGGATCATTTTGCAGTTAGCCAGCCATACTCTCTCAGTTTCATCCTTCTCTGACCAGGGGCAAGAATTTAGCAAATGAATGTGAGGGTTAATGTCACCATCTATACAACCATGAGAATTTTCCTCCATTTAAAGCCAGGTGGTCCACTGGAGGATGGAATCTATAACCTCGGGCTCTGTGGTACCTTGCTCTAAGTACTACTCTCATATGTTAGCCCACCTAGGCAAAAGGAGTGTGAATACGATGCATCATTATCATTAGTATTAGTGAATAGACTAGTGTCTTTCAGGAGCACTTTTTGCCCAAACTAGTTAGCACAGGGGTTAGAAGATATGCTTAATATGCTCCTTCACCCTTCTCAACAATGGAGGTTACAAAAGGGTGACCAGACTGAGCTGGTATTATGTGTCCCAACAGCCCCTTAGAGGATCAGCTCCTCTGATTTTGCAGGCATTTATGTAGGCCCATTTGGCAGTGCCTTGGCAATGGATTCTTTCTTTTGGTTTCCCAGCCCCTGTGTTCAAACTATCACCCAGCTTTGTCTCAGGTGTAAGAATTCATAGTCATAGTTCTGCCTTGTTGGATCAAAAGAAAGCAATTGTATTATTTCCTATATAAGTTGAATAGAAAATATCAGCATTTATCAATTTGGGGTTTTTTCACTGATTATTTCACATTACTTAACATGGAACAGAGCTTAGTTACCTAAGTTCTTGTCATTGTTTTTAGGTGGAAGACCTTTTTTAGGTCCAGTAATCTTGATTTTCTTCATGCTTACTAACTCTCCATGTCAATTTAAACAGGAAGATCTAGCATAACATTTAAGCCTGCCTTCTTCAGCTTCCTCTTCCCTGCTTTACCCCAAACCCAAGCAGAACTCTTGGCTCCTAGGTCCCGTTGGCCATTACCATTGCTGACAGCTGGGGTGGGAGCTGCCCCGCTGCCAAATTGGGGGCATGTTCTCACTCTGGAAATTGAATGTGTGTCTCGGTGGGCCCTGTCATTCACTCTTTGCTTCTCTTTCTGCCTATCTTTAATGTATTCAATTTCAGAACAATGAAGGAGTGTCAGAAATGCCCAATTCCACTTAACAATCCCTTGAGGAAGTTAAGGTAGTTTATGAGGAAGGCCATTTATGAGGAAGCAAATAGTAGAAACTAGAGGGCCCTTTAATTAGTTTGAATCATTTGGTTTCTCAGAGGAAGATGCTTTACTGGGTATTTGCTCAATGGCTATATCAAATCTGGTGAAAGGAAAAGGAAGCATAAGTCTTAATGAAGGTAAGAAAGTTAGAGGAGGCAGTTTTTATTTTTGGACTAATTTTTCTTTGAATTTTAACTCCAAGTTTTAATTAACACCCACTGGTTAGGCAGCATGGCATAGTGGATAGAGCACTGGATTTGGATGACAAAAAACTGGCTTCATATCCTGGCTCTAACAACTGACTACCTGTGTCTACTTAGATCAGGTCTTTTTTTCTCTCTGGATCTCAGTTTTCTCTGCAAAATGAGAAGGTTCACTTGTGTGATCTCAAGGGTTCCTTCCACCTTTAACTCCTGGAATCCTGTGAATTGACTATGTATCATACCACCCCCAAATATCAAAGACGTTTTGATTTTGTAAATCAAGCTAAGAAGCTGGACCACCATATTGAGGCTTGAGAAGGCAGACACAAATTAATAGAATGAGTATGGATTGGAGCAGACAGCTATCATAAGAGGTCATTAAAGTAAGGCACACAGGCCTCAAGGTGGTTAGAGGGTATAGGTCAGGCACTGAGGCCAAGGACTACCCTGGGTCAGCCTAGATCACATTGAAGTTGTTCAGTACCCTGGATAGCTCTCTGGGATTCAGTTCTAACAGAGAAACTGAGGTTTGACTGAGACATTTAATTTTCATAGCCCCAGGGTTCCTCAGCTCCCTCTTATTCTCCAGTAGTTAAACAGACCTTTCCCCGTTGTGAATTTAGTTCCCCTGAGATCCGTATCTCAGTTCAAACATGTTCAGAATTCACATCAGATAGGAGTATTGTGTCTTCTGGTCTGAGCTGAAACTCTGAGGAAAGTTCTGTGACCTTATAAAGTATAATCAGGCTAAATAGACTTCCTTTTCTCTCTGACATGAGGTTCATTCTCTAACTCTGTCTTCTCTAGATAGAAGTTAGTAGCTCAGCCTGGGGAAGGAGAAGAGATACTTAATAGTAGATCCATTTATAAACAAATGTTTATTGAGAAAGGCACTGTGCTAAGTGGGAATACAAAGGGAACAAAAGGAACAGGCCCAACTTCAAGGTGCTCACATTCTTTTTCGGGAATATATCTATGGAAGCAAATATAATGTGTTTATACAAAATAAGGCAAAGTAATTTCAAGAGAGAGAGTGGGGGTAGCTAGGTGGCACAGTGAGTAGAGCGCAGGCCCCGGAGTCAGGAGGACCTGAGTTCAGATTCCGCCTTAGACACTTAACACACACACACACACACACACACACAAACTAGCTGTGTGACCTTGGGCAAGTTACTTAACCCCAATTGCCCTCCAAAAAGCAAAAAAGAGAGAGAGTGGTAACATCTAGAAGGATCAGAAAGCTGCCATGTGTTGGGTAATGGGCAGCTAGGTGGTACAGTGAATAGAACACCAGATTTGGAGTCAGGAAGACCTCAGTTCAAATTAAGCCTCAGACACTAGCAGTGTGACCCTGGGCAAGTCACTGAGCCCTGTTTGCCTCAGTTTCTTCATCTGTAAAATGAGCTTGAGAAGGAAATGGCAAACCACTTTAGCATTTTTGCAAAAAAAAACCCTCAATGGGGGTCACAAAAAGTCGGACACTGACTAAAATGATTGAATAGCACCAAAAGTAGGTAAGCCCTTAGTTGTTCCTTGAAGGAAACAAAGGATTTTCACAGACCAAGGTGAAGAAGAAATGTCTAGTACTCAAATGGAGTTTACAAAGACCAAAACAAAACAGTTCCAAATCACAGGAACTAGAAATGAAAAGAGACCTCGGAGACAATTTGTCTCTCTGAGCCTCAGTTTCCTCATCTGTAAAATGGAGACAATTCTAGCTCTTTTGCATCTAGAGATTGTTATGAGGTAAAGATAAGTGCTTTGAAAACTATAACATGCTAGAGAAAAGGCAAGGACTGGGTGGTTTTCATGCTTATGTCCTCAGTGCTTTACATAACGCTGTGCTCGTAATTTAAGAAAAGTCATGGTAAACTAATGTGGAAATATGTTTAACATGATTGTACATGTATAACCTATGTCAGATTGCTTGCTGTCTTGGGGAGGGGGGAGGAGAGGAAGGAAGAAAAATTTGGAACTCAAAATTTTCCAAAAAATGAATTTTGAAAACTATCTTTACATGTAATTGGAAAAAATTAAATGCTATTAAGAAAAAAATTAAAAAGAAAAATAATAGTAGATGTTTGATAAATTCCAGAGGCAGTTAAGTGATACAGTAGATAGAACTCCAGTCCTGGAGTCAGGAGGACCTGAGTTCAAATCCAGCCTAAGTCATTTCCTAGTTATGTGATCCTGGGCAAGTCACTTAACTTCTGTCTGCCTCAGTTTTTTTAACTGTAAAATGGGGATAATAATGGCACGTGACTCCCGGAGGTTTTGTGAGGATCAAGTGAAGTAATATTTGTGAAGCATGTGGCACAGTGCCTGGCACATAGTAGGTGCTTAATAAACATTTATTTCCTTCCTTAATTTGTACTGAATTGGCAGAACAGGAACTTGAAGCCAGGTCATTATTCTCTTTTTTTCTCCCCTCTGTAAAGCTTTGGACACTCAGGAAATCAGTATGTTCAGGGCAAGGTCCATCATAGCATTAAAAATGTTTGAGCTCAGCCCCCACCACACCAAATTATTCTGCCCACGCACATACTCCCAAAAGGGAGCAAAAAAGCTGGCTAGAAGGAAGTCTGCAAAGGTCTCTCAGGACCCTTACAGCACCTAGTGGACCCTTGGCAAGCTGGTTATGAACAAAATCCTCCCTGGGATTTAATCAGATCATTCATTTGAATTGAAACAGAGAGGGGAAAAAAGCAGGCACATTCAACTAGGTGAATAGAATTCCTTTTAGTCAATCTCTAGCTGTGATTAGAAACCTTGGGGAAGCCTCATCTTCTGGAAACAGCATCTCCTTTCCCCTCCCTGCCTTCATAAAGGAAGCTGCCCCAGTGGAGCAGTGGCAGGAAAAGTTTTTGTTTCAAGGAAATCCTCTGGTTTAGCAACTGGCTCTAGACAGCTCATTGGTTCCATTTACATATCTATGGAGCAGAGATGTTAGTAAGAAATATTTTAGTGAAGGTCTTTAATATATTTTTTTAAAACCACTGTCACTTCCTGATCCAAATAGAATCATCTCTTGTGACAAATGCATGAAGCCAAGCAAAACAAATGAACTCATTGGCCCTGTCTCACAGCATATTCCCACCTATGGTCTATTCCCACCTATGGTCTGTCTACTCCTATTCTATTGTAGAGTGGAAGGTCTGCTTTCACTGCCCTGATCAGAAGACTAAAATCTTTTTGTTTTCATTTACATTTTTGTGTAAAGGCAATCAGCACATTCTTCTGGGCATGCTCTCTTTGTTCTGTATCTTGGTTCACATGAGAACATGGCCACTTTGCATCTCATGGCACAAGTGAGGACTTAGTACTTTCCATCTCAAAATTTGCATGACCTTTCTGCCTGTTTGAAATGTCTGCAGCTCACAAAGATAATGTTCCCACCTACATGCTGGCCTTTCTCCTTTGACTGTACTTTGCATCTTGGCTTCACTAAACATTTGCACCTGATTCCAGGGGCTCATCGTTTACTCCTTGTAAATTGAAGATGACCCTTCACATTTCACTAATTCCCCTGCTGTATTTGTTTTTCTTTTTCCTTTTCCAGTGGGGAATAGGGGTGGGTGAGAGAGCAAGGTGGGGCTAGGAATAGAATAACAACTCAAAAAAAGAAGGAAAAGAAGGTCATTGAGGCATATTTGGTTTTAATGCAGAGAACAGAAGGAAGGCCAGAAAGAAGCACAGAGAAATAGGGCCGCTTTCTTAGCTACTAAGATCAAATGTATACTTAAGAAGAAAAGCAATTTGCAGCTTTTAATTAAAAATGCTAACTTCTGGCATTTCCTTACGGGAGGTCATTCATTTTAATGATTAAATCATCCTGAAGACAAGCATCGGTCTTGTAGTTTATTTGTAACTTTGTCATTGTCTACACTTGTTGAATGTTAAAAGTTGCATCCCAATATGGGATCCATTAGTATCCTGAATCTTAAAGATATGCAACACTGTCGGGTAAACAGTAATTTCCTTTCATTCCAGAATGAACAAGATTTCATCTTGCATTGTATGTGTAAACTAATTAGCCATTTATCAGGAGGTTTGTGATTGAAGATAGTGGGGAGAGGCAAGCCTCTGTTAGGGATGAATTCTATTCCTGAATAATCAACTGATTTTGATGGGTGGTAGACCTGATACAGATGCCATTCCATTCTTCTAAAAGAAGGCCCTGGAAGGGCCTTGGCTTAAGAAACAGGAAAAAACACCACAATAATAACAACCAAATTTGGTTTTATGTAAGACTTTAATTAGCTGCTTTGCCAAATCTCAGCATCTCCCCCAACCCCCACCACACCCAAATCACAACTTTGGGGATAAAGGACTTAACTTTGCTCCAATTACTCAGTCTAGTCATGCTAGACTCCAAGCATGTGGCCCCACCCAGTATCACCAACCTTAGGCTTCATCCATCCCTAGCTGCACCTGGCTCCAAGCCACTTCTGTCTAGACTGGAAGTGGGCATCTTTGTTTGCTGAAACTGAATCTTGGGCTTTCAGATGTGATAGAAAAAGACCTAGGCTAGACTCTCTTCCTCTCATAGTCCATCTCTGCTGGCTTCAGCCAGGTAAGAACTCTCATTGTCTTGCATGCCCACCATATATATTCTATGACCTGGGCTGAAATGTTTTTTCAAACTTTTCTTTGAGAATTGTTATTAAAATTTATTGAAAATGAGAAAATCATATTCTCTCTCCATATATTTATATGATTTATCTATCTATATATAGATTTATCATATATATGTATATATCTATGTATATAACTAAAAAAGGTATTGGCACAGTTTTAAAAAAAATTTACCATATATCTGGGTTGGGTCTCTAGACTTGACTCTTAAAATTGCATATCATACTTCCTACTTCCTACTTTGAAGTCCTGTAGCATCTCAGACTTAGCATATCCAAAACAGAACATTTTGTCTCCCCCACTCCTCCCACCCCTTACCCAATCCTGCTCAAACCCATTCCTCCTCTTAACTTCCCTGTTACTATCAGGAGGCACCTTCTTGTCACCCAGGTTCAGCATCCTGGTATCATCTTTGATTTTTCACTTTCACCAATCTGTTGCCCATTGTTGTTATTTCTGCCTCCACATCTCTCACATACACCCCCTTTTTTCCATTTGTGTAGCTACCACCCTAATTCAAGCTCTCATCACCATTTACCAGGACTCTTGCAATGTCCTCCTAATTGATTTCTGTGACTTAAGTCTCTCCTCTCTCTAATCTGACCTCTACATAGCTGTCAAACTGTTTTCCTATATTTTAGGTCTGACAGTGTCGCTCCCTCCACCCCATACTGCACCCCCCCCCTTTCCTATTCAGCAAACTAGTGCTTCCGGGAGCAAGTATTATTTCTAGGAGCAGATCTCTGTTTGGAAATCACACCTCTTCACGACTTGGGCTCTTGCTACCTTTCTTGTGTTCTTCTGTTAGCTATCACTCCTACCCATTCCACGTTATGGTCCAGCTCCAGTGGACTGTGTGCTGTCATTCCATCTCCTTTCCCACATCTCTCTCTGAAATGTCTCTCTTTCTCACCACCTCTATGTGCCTTACTATCCATTCATCACATTCCATCTCTTCATCTTCCCTTTCAAAGCTTGAATCAAACGCTTCTCTTCTGTGCCTGAAATTAGTACCCACAGCATTAAAGCGCAACAGTCAAATCACTATGAGAGAGACAATAAATATGAATGAGAATGAACAATCAGTACTTTTAATAAATACTCCCATGGATCACTACTTGGACCTGTACACAGCTGAGAATAGAATTTACTCTCCTAGATCAGGGTGGAGAACCTGGGTCCTTTTGAAGCCACATGTGGCATTCTAGGTCTCTGGGTACAGTCTTTTGATTGAGTCCAAGTTTTACAGAACAAATCGTTTTATTAAGGGGAGTAGCAAGAGGTTGTTCTCTTTGAGCAGTCATATTAGCCAAGTGGAAAATGGGACAAGAGAAGCAGTCATATCTGGTGTTTCCACTGCCAACCCAGTTGGTGTCCAGGTCCCCTTGGTGAGTCCTTTCAATTTCTAGTAGTATTGTTTTACATACTGGAGAAAACGTACCTGAGCAGTTGAGAATGTGGCATGTGAAAGAGCACGATGAATGTGGTGTTGACTAAGTTTGTCCCAATCAGTGGCATTTTTTTCAAGAGAGGATTGAGAATGGTAAAGCATAGGAAAATGACACCTTTCGTCTCTGGGGAAATGACTTACTTTGAGACCCCTCATTATGTGAAGTGATGGAATGACCAAATCCAAACTGTTTCCATTTCCCTCTGGCTGTCAGCCAGTTGAGTACAGCTAGTAAATGAAATGTAGAGATCTTTCCTTATTCTAGGTTGTGATCCATTTTATTTGCTGCTGGTTGGATCTCATTTTCATAGTTGTACATCCAGTGACCCAATGTAAAATTAAATGTCTCTTCCTTTAATTAATTACACTTCCCATTTTATGTGCGATTATTCAACTCATTCTCCTTGAGGATTTTAAATTAACAATATCTCAGGTCCCTGGACAAATATGACTACCTATTAAACTTAAAAGCAGTGTCTTGGAGGAAATCTGGAATATACTTTTAATTGCTTTTGGATCAAATCCAAATTTTCATTTTGACATTCAAGGCCCTTGATAATCTGGCTGTCTATTACCTAGGCAAACATCTTCCTGCACTCCCCATCATGCTTCTCACTGTTTATTTACTTTGATCCACTCAAACTAGTGTCACTCTTGCCCCCCATATACATAATGATCCTTCCACGTCTTGTCTTTGCATCATCATGCTGTTTACCCTGGAATATGCTTCCTTGCCCCCATTGCACCATTCCCCCCTACTATCATCCACCCTTCCAGGCAGAACTCAGTTCCCAGTTCTTCTTTGAAACTTTGCCCTATACCTCTAGCTTACACTAGGTAGATAACCCTTCTCTGAATTCCTGTGTTTCTTAGAGTCTGGACCACATTGCTGAGCACTTTATTAGATACTATCTATTTTCAGGTTGTACCTTTAGTGGCTCCCTGTTGCCCAGCACAATCCAGCTCCAACCACCCTTTTCAACCTTTAATACTTCCTTTTAGATGCTATAATTTATTCAAACAGTACTCTTCACCCTCATCCTGCCCTCTCCCATTTTTGAATGTTTGCTTGAATTATCTCATACTTGAAACATCTTCTCATTCCCTCCCTTCCTCTTTCCCCCCAACAAAAACAATCTGGTAAAGAAGGGGGCTGCTAGGTGGTGCAGTGAATAGAGCACTGGCCATGGAGTCAGGAGGACCTGAGTTCAAATTTGACCTCAGACACTTAACACAAAAACTAGCCGTGTGACCTTGGACGAGTCCAACTGCCCTCCAAAAAAAAGGCAAAAAAAAAATCTGGTAAAGTCCTTCCCATCTTCTGAGGCCCAGTTCAGGTGTTGCCTCTTCCATAAAACCCCTGTCTCCTCCAACCTAAAAGAAATCTTTCTCTCCACATCTCAGTGTATTTTTCTTGGACTTTTCTTTTGTACTGCTCTTACTAACTTTTGGTTTCGCAGTTATTTATATACTCATTATTTCTCCCATTTAGTTGTCAGATCCTTGAGTAAGAATCATAAGAAGTTAGTTGGAAGGTAGCCCAGGAACCATCTAGTCCAACCCACACCTAGCCAATAATCAATCCCCTTTCTACCTTCCCCCAATCCTTAGTCATCCAATTTTCACTTGAAGACCTCTATAGAGAGGTCATTTCCCTCCCTGAGGTAGCCCATTCCATTTTGGGATACTTCTATTGGCTAGAAATGTTGAGTTTTAGTCTAGTTCTCTATATGCAAAGCTATCATCTGCCTATCTCCAACTTTAACCCTTTGCTCCTGTTTTGCCCTCTGGAGCCAATTAGAATGTAGTACAATGGAGAGGATGATGGATTTAGAGTTAGAATACCCAAGGTCAAATCCTGGCTCTGCCATATGTTACCAGTATGACTTTGGCCAAGCCCCTTAACCTCCCCAGACCTCAGTCTTCTCAGCTGTAGGATGAGGTGGTTGTAGAACAGCTTATGTCTAAAGTCCAAACCAGCTTTATGCACTTATCTTCCTGGCAGCCTCTCAAATACAGAGAGGAGGCTTTCATGTCCCTCCCCTCCACCCACTTATATCCAAACCGTCTCCTCTCCATACCAAACATCTCTAGATCCTTAAAACAATCCCTGAATGCTGTGATCTCAAGTCTCCTTGCTATCCTGGCTGCTCTCATTCTAGCTGAGAAGAATTTGTGTTATATGGATTTTAGTATCAGGAGTATAAAGCAATTTTTGCTTTACAGATTTCTGCTCCACAATCTGCTTAGTGATTGTTGATTTGAATTGAGCTGAATTCGTATGTGTAAGTCATGTTTCCTCGAGAATATTATAGTATCTTTGAGGCTAGAATTTATTTATTTATTTTATTTATTTATGATTTATTTATCTTAGCATCCCCATTACTGCCTAGCACAGGGCCTTGACCATTCTGTGTGCTCATTAGCTATTTATTAAATAAATGAATGAATTATATGTCTTTTGTCTCCATCAAATCACCTAGTATAATTTGCTATACTAAGAGGAATGCTGGCTGATTGATTGAATTACTCTGCTGTCTGTGTATTTGGGAGCTTCATTGAGTGGGAATGCCTTTCCTACCAAGAAGAATCTTGAAGGAGGGAGCATTTCCTGTTGAATAAAATCTAGGGTTAAGTTTCATTTGGAAATGCAGTCGTGTTATTCTAGGAGGATAAAAGTGTATTTTTCAGCTATTTGCCTTTCAGCTGTAATGGAATCAGCAAATCCCCTTCTGGTTTAATGTTGAATCTGTTGGTAAGCGGCTGTTAGATTCTAATCCTGAAATCCAGAATATAAAATTGGACTTTGGACTGGAACATCTATTTTTAGGAGTACTGTGTTAGACATATGTTTTCTTTTAGACTGCTCAGTACTGAACTACATCTGTGAGGTGGTTGCTAACATAGGGCGACCTTCTTAAATTGGGTTTCTATGTCACTAAAATATTTCCTAGGTCTAAAAAATGCTTGCCAAAAACTGGGCCAAAGTTAATATGAAGAAGGATTAAAGAATTTGGAAGATAAGGCACCTGTTAGATTATCATCAGGCTTCAGGATTAGAACCTTGAATTTTCTAAAGACTGTGTTCATTTCTCAGCACTGTTAAGTCTATTTATTAAGGGGAAAAAAACCCCTCCCTATAAATAGCATCACAATACTCTTAGAAGACAAAAAAAAATGTACATATTGTATCCAGTGTTTCAAGGAGGGCAACATTCAGAAAATGTTCAAAACTCACTGTCATCCTACTGTATGAAAAATTATTGGTGATGTTTCTATTATAACTTTGGCTGACTTTAAGGAAATTCACAAACTCACTTGAGCAAGCAGAATGAATGATGACAGATCTGCCTATAAGAGAACCATTTTGCTCAACTTTTCTTGTTAGTGGTGTTCAAGTTATGGCATTCATAACAGCAGCTCACATTTTCTGTAGCCCTTCAAAGTTTACAAAACCCTGGAGGATGGGAGTCCAAGTATTATTATCCCTGTGTAGCATGCATATTAGCTCTGGGCTCACTTTCTTAATCCCTGGTCTCCACTGGCAGATCAGGTCCCTAGAGAAAGGCCACATTTCCTCCTGCCTCCAGAGCTCTCCAGTTAACACTGAGAGGCTGAGGCTGGTTCTCTATTGTACTGGTACATGAGCCCCCACCTGTGAACTCTCCCCATGATAATCAGTTCATATTGATTAGCCACCCATACTTAATTAACTTTTTGAAATGGGTATTTACTATGGTGGTATAGTTAATACAAAACTACCCCCCCAAGACTGTGACATACTTTTCTACCAGTAATTACAAAGTTGACGGAAAAAAAATAGGCTCAAGCATAGAGAGCACATGTGATGCAAATGATTCACAGTTTCTGGATGTTGTTTTGCTAGAGTCCTGAAGATATTTCTTTTTTTTTGCTTTTTGGATGGCAATTGGGGTTAAGTGACTTGCCCAAAGTCACACAGCTAGTGAGTGTGTCAAGTGTCCGAGGCTGGATCTGAACTCAGGTCCTTCTGACTCCAGGGCTGGTGCTCTATTCACTGTGCCATCTAGCCACCCCAAACAATTAAGCTGGGAAGTAATTAATATTCAGTCTACTGACTTTTTCCTTTTTGGAGGGGGGAAACAAGGCAATTGGGGTTAAGTGAGCTGCCCAAGGTCACACAGCTAGTAAGTATGTCAAGTATCTGAGGTTGGATTTGAACTCAGGTTCTCCTGACCCCAGAGCCCGTGCTCTATTCACTGCACCACCTAGCTGCCCCAAAGATTTTTCTTTTAGATATAGTGTTGCTTTTCTACTGGAGAGCCTTGAATCTGCCCCTTCATCCCATCCATTCTATCCTCGGATAGAATGCAAACAGTGCCCCATCACCGTATACTTTCCTTAGGTTGCTGCTAGTAAGTCAATGGATGATTCAAACCTTGGTGTTCCAAAATTCACAAAGTTCTGCTCTGGTCAAGGGGTGGATGGAAAGCAAGATTGGAAGCCAAGCTATGGGCTCTTTTCCTCTCCTCCCTCCACCAAGTGATTCCTTTTCAGAGGGTTCGCTAGAATGTTCTCTTTTGCCAAGCACTGAATACCTGAATTCAAAACTGTTATTAAGGGTGTGACCATGTTTCCTCAACCAATACAAATATGTTCACTGTGCAACATCATTCTAATTGGTCTAATAGCTTTCAAGGATATAAAAATGAAATAAAGGCTTTTCCACACTTAGTCCAAATCCTATGGTTAGTCGATTCAGTTGAGAAGTATACTCACCTGGTTAAGATTTCAGGGGGTGTGTGGTGCAGGCTGTGGGCCCCCTCTCAGAAACCAAGTTTTAAAATGCTTAAAATTTTACATATGATCACCAAGGAAAACAATTATGTTGAAACATAATGAACAAAATTTAAAAAATAAATGTATGATATGGTTTGTAGCCTCTGGCAGAATACTCTGACACTTATTGGAAGTGGGGTCTTGTGATTTGATTGATTGATTCAGTCAACCCTCAGTCACCCCTTTTTTCATATGGAAGCTAGGATTTGAAAAGATAAATGCCTTGGTCAGCATTATTAGGCTACAAAGTGACAAAGTTGGGACTTGAACACAAGTCCTCTGACTCCAAGTCCAGTGCCATGGACTCTACTATGTTGACTTTCTATAAACCTTTAGAATTCATAAACACATACTTTTGACCCCATTTGGGGTTTTCTTGGCAAAGATACTGGAGTGGTTTGCCATTTCATTCTCCAGCTCATTTTACAGGTGAGGAAACTGAGGCAAGCAGGGTTAAGTGACTTGTTAAGGGTCACTGTCTGAGTCTGAGTCCCAGCTTAGAACTCAGGTTCTCCTAACTCTAGGCCTACCATTCTATCTACTGCACCACCTAGCTGCCCACAAATACATACACTGACTCCATCATAGTAATACTACTCTTTAGTTTGTAAGATGGCTTTTTATCTCTAATCAGGAGGGTACCCACTCTGAGGTATTTTCTAGCAGTAAAGATACCTCATTGTCATATGGAGGTGACTCAAGCTTTCAAGAGAGAGTATGTTTTGTTAGCTTCTCTCACATTGGAGAATCTTCAAGTCTTGAGCATCAAAACCCCTGGCCTACCGTTCAGGGTAATCTTTGTATGGAGAGATTCAGCACCAGAAGGTTGGGTGCTAGAGGATGCAATGTTTTGGTCTGGAGGACTTGGGAAATAGATCAGTACACCAAATGACTCCCAGCTTCTGTGTTGGGAGTGGCAGAGTGGCAGTAATCCATAGACTATGAATAAACATTAGCTTACTTTTGGACAGGCTAAATGTAAGAACCAAGAAGCTGATATACTACTGGGACACTGTCCCCATTGCTGTCCCTCCCATAGATGAAATCAAAGGACATGCAGTTACCACAGCTCAGTGGAAGGATGGCATCCATTAAGGTGTCCATGGAGCAGCTTTCTTCATACATACCTCCATCCTCACTGGACTCTTCCTTCTTTCCTTCTTCTGCCCCATCCCAAATGGTCTCTTTCCTCTGTCTCTCTCACTCCAATGCCTAATGGTCTCTTTCCTCCCTTTCTCTTCTCCTACCGCATCCATAGTAATCTCTTCTCTGTCCTCTCTTTCCCATTTCTCCTCTCCACCCCCTCCACGTTTGTAAGTCCATGTGGCTGAAAGTCCAGCTATGCCCTACAGGGACTAGGGGAAGTATTAATCCATTCCTTTCCTATTTTCTGGAATAGTTCTCTGCCTTATACTTTCAGGATTGTTAAGGATTCTATTTTCATAACATAGGAGTTATTCTTGTAGATTGCTGAATTCATATTTGATTTCATACTTCATGAGTTTGGCAGTTCAGCTTACACTGGATTGGTGTGTTCAGCCCTGAATTCTGAGAATTCCATTGTCCATGTGCTGAGAGGAAGGGAAGGGAAGAAGCATTTTATAGCATTTATTATGTGCCAGGCACTTTTAGGCACTTTTATTATTACTATCTCACTTTATCCTCACAAAAACAACCATGTGAGGTAGGTGCCATTATTACCCCCATTTTACAGTTGGAGAAACTGAGCCAGAAAGAGGTGTAATGATTTACCCAGTCACACAGCTAGTAAGTATATGAGGCTGGATTTGAACTCAGGTCTCCCTGACTTCAAGCCCAACATTCTATCCTCTGCACCACCAGCTTCCTCTAAGAGCCCCTATTAAGTTTCTTTTGAGCAAAATTGTGTAGTTATGTTTGAGTGCTCAGAGAAATGGTCATAGTCACACACACACATGTTCACACACACACTGTTTAAGACAGAGAGCCAGGTAGACATACACACATACAAAAGAATACACACATGAAAAGAGGCATGCAGAGGTCCATGCAGACAACATTTCCCTGTTCTACATATTCATCCCTGCAGAACCTTTTTAAGGAATAACAGTTTCACTGGATATCACCATTAAAAAGCTCTTGGGGCAGCTAGGTGGTGCAGTGAATAGAGCACCAGCCCTGGAGTCAGGAGGACCTCAGTTCGGATCCAGCCTCAGATACTTAACACAAAAAATAGCCTTGTGACCTTGGGCAAGTTACTTAACCCCAATTGCCCTTCAAAAAGCAAAAAAAAGCTCTCAACATTGTGTTATTTTTGCATGTCTCAGCACAGTGGGTGACATCTCCACTTAGAGCTAGTACCTTGCACTGGATGTAATTAAATTGTTGTCCAGAGGCTCTCTACTGTTTCTGTCCTTTCCAAAGAAAACTCTTTTTACTACAGTTAACTTTTCATTTTCTCTGTGTTCTTTATCTACTGGATAGATAGACTATGAGGGACATCACCTTCTGAATTGAAATTTGTGGAGTGGACTAGAATCACTAGATGAAGTCTAAAGTTGAAGAGTTTGTAGCTCTCTAAGCTCCTGTTTGTTAGTTGCTTTATGCTTAAGTAATCGAATAATAAACAATAGAAGAAAGATTATAAACCAAAGGGAGGGGAATCATATAGAATCCTTGAAACGCCAAAGAATGTTGAGATTTCAGTAATTTCCTATTTTGTTTTCACAATATTCCTTCTCTCCACTATTAGCATGGTGTTCAGGCATAGGGACTGGACCTGTAATTTAGTTGTATAGACCAGCACCTTCTCTGTAACTTATAGCCTTATGAAGTTGCCTAGAGCACTCAGAGGTTAAATGATTATTCCAGGGTCACACAGCCAGGATGTTTCAGAGATGAGGCTTGAACTTCCTAACTCCAAGGCTGGCTTTCTACTTACCAACTCATGCTGACTCTGGCATGGACAGCATATGGTAGGTCTTATGGAAAAGGACAGGAAGACAAAGGTTTTATAGTATGTGGACATTGCTGATCAGCTGAATAATTACCTCTCTCTGGAAAAAATAAAAAATTTGAAGCAAATGATACTAATAATTCATCCTTATGAATTACCAGTTCTTTTCCATTTTTTATAGCTGGTTATGAATGAATATAAGAAAGCTAAGCCTAAAGCCTAAGGTATCTTTCATTAAATTCTTTCAATTTGAGACAGGTAGGATGACATTTCTGTGATTTATTTCATAAGATACCTTCTCTTTCCCACAGTATTATTGTTATTTAATATTTATTGAGCACCACAGACTGAAGAGGGAAGGAAACTAGACAATAAGATCAAGGCTGATTCTATTGCATGGTTGCCAACTGGCTCTAGCAAAGGTTAATTCATTAAATTTGGCTCAAACCCATTAGCACTATCCATCTGTAGGGATTATGACTAGAGGTGATGCCTCTCAGTTGGGCAGGAAACCATAGTAGGCACAGATCAAGTTCATCACCATTCATGTAGACAAGACGTAAGTGTTAATAGTTACAAATATCACTGAGGCTTTGGTGGTTTGGATGTGTGACTAAAACATAGTACTGGAAGACTGTATATTACTGAAAAGGAACAGAAGAAAGAAAAGAAGAAGGAGGTGACTTTCATCGTGTGTTGAGGAGATAAAATGGTTAGATAACAATTTTAGACCACAGAGTTCTTGGTATTTTTTAATGGAAATATCTGATGGGAACCTCAGATCCCTGGGTTCAAGTCTACTGACACATATTGGTCATGTGACCCTGAGCAAGTCACTTACCTCTCCCTTTCAGTACTCTAGATAACTCTGAGACAGTGAGTTGCTATTCGATGGCAGTAGAGGTCCCCTTTGTATCCCTATCTGCCCTCATATGGGGATGTTCTTCCATAACATTCCATCCATCTTTGAGTTAGCCCTTGCAGCTCTTAGATTTTGTGATTCTGTGAAGACATAGTCCTATGATGGAATTCATAAAGGACAGAAGAGAATCCCACTGGAAGATGTTTGGGTAAGGATCTACCAAGGGAGAAATAAGAATGGCATTGTCCTAGGCATATACTTCCTACCATGAGGCCAAGAGAAGGAAGTAAAGAAGTGATCTAAGTAAGAGATCCCAAACCTGCCACACAGATGTGATGTGGTTGTGATAGCAGCTTCACAGAACCTCCAAGCGCTCTGTCATCTGCACACAGGAGAAAGTTACCATGTACGGTTCCATACAGGTCGCCAGTAAAGATAGCAAGTGTCACGGGGCCCAGGAACTCCCTCAAACTCTCTGTTAGATGTGAGCTCTCCTCCTACCACCTGATGCAGGTCAGGAATCTTTTTTCCTTCATCAGATCTGTTTTCTTCTTGGTTTCATGATGAACTGTAGAATAGAGATTCCTTGAGTCTTCTCTTCTGAGAGGAGGAAGAACAGTCTATACTGATAGCATATAGAAATACAAACATCAATTCTGTTCACTGCAAAATGATTTCTGTTCATATCTTTCTTAACTTTAATTCCATTTAACAAAGAAACATTTATTAAGTTCCTACCATGTGCCAGGTCCTGGGCAAGTGATAGGTATATGTAGACAAAAATGAAGTAGTCCCTGCCCTCAGGAGCTTACATTCTCCTGAGGGGAACATAGTATGCACACACATAAAAATTACAGTTGCCTGGAGAGAAATGGGGAGTTCACAGATAGCTGGGAAGGGGATCTCAGAATACTCCTAGGAAAGGAGGTATCCTGAAGGCAAGCAAGAAGGGGAAGGATGTAGAGATAGTAGGCCCTTTGGTGCCTCTGTGATCCTCCCATTCCCACACCAGACCTTATTATTCTGTGTTAGGGCCATGTTAACTCTGAGCAAAAATATGTAGAAGTTTGAATTAGACTCTATGGGATGGAACTTCTGGTTCTGCCTTACTTTGAAGCTGAGATTCGTTGATTCTCCAAAACTAAAACCAAAGTCTTTCAGGGTAAATACAACTGACTAAGTCTAATACGATTTATGGTGCTGGAAAATTAGATTAATTAAATAGGATTTGCATTAAAGCAGTTTGGAAAGTGAACCCTGCCCAAAATCTATTCCAATGAAATATTTGTTTGCAGTATCATAGTCTGTTATAATGAGTTTTATTTGTGAATGATGCTTGGGAAAGGTCAAATAATGGATCATTCTAAGAGAGATGTTCGTTCCTTTTTCTCTTGTTTCCACTATGTTTCAGTTTCCACTGGGTTGCCATGAATTTTAGCAATTGTAGAATAAATTATGGTCCCTCTTCCTCCCACCCTAAGAGAGAATGCCAAGAGATCAAGCAACTCTAAAATGTTTCATATGATTTAAAAGAAAGTTAAATTTAAAAGTTAAAAGTTTTAGTTAAAAGTTAAAGAAAAAGTTAAAAGAAAGCCATTATTGTTTAATGGATAGAGAACTAGCCTGTGAACCAAAAAGACCTGGGTTGAAATCCCACCTTTGACACACACACTGGCTATGTGACCCTGGACAAGTCACTTAACCTCTCAGTATTCCAAGCAACTCTTAAGATTCTAATTTGCAGAGAAGGTATTTTGGAAGAGGGAGTTTCCGCATCAGGATTTCCCCTACCAATGAAATCAGATTTATTGAGAGTTGGAAGACAGTGAGGAAAAGAACTACTCTGATGTTTCATGTTTCTTTGTAAAGGTATGAGCCATAGTAAATTCCTTGTCCAGCATGTAGAAATAGGCATATAAAAATAGGCATATAAAAACTATGGAGGCATGGAGGTTACAAATAAGTCACCTGAAGTTTACATCTCGGCAGATGTGACAAGGAGGCTGTTATTGTATCAGAGGTATAGTATATGGCTAGAAATAGGCCTGTTGGGATTTGGATTACTAGGCAAATTCCTAGAGCTCAGCTAGCATCTAGTCCAACTCATGCCTGGAAAAGAGTCTCCACCACGACGGACCTGACAGCTAGAAATCTAGTCCCTGTTCAAAGAGCTCCACTGAGAGGAGCCCCTCCCACTCTCAAGGCAGCTCATCCCATTCTCAGACACCTCTCATTATAAGGAATGGCTTTTCTGACATTCATCCTTAATTGGCCTCTGTTCAACTTGCTCTCATTGCTCCTGGTTCTGTTCTCTGGGTCCAAACAGAATGAGTTTAATCCTTCTTTTCCTTGATAGCTTTTCACATACTTAAAGACAGCTAACATCGGTACCCACTGAATATTCTCCAGGGTGAACCAGCCCAGTTCCTTCAGCTGATTCCCATGTGACACGAACTCAAGGTTTTTCATCATTCTGCTTGCCCTCCTCTCCATGGTCTATAATTTAGCAATGTCCTTCTCAAAGCCGGAACTGAACATATTACTCCAGATGAGGCCTGATGAGGAGAGCTCACAGTGAATCTATTCTTGGAAGTTATGCTTTTCTTATAGAATCCCAGGATTACAGCAGCTTTTTTTGTCTGTGACATCCCACTTCTGACTTGTATTGAGCTTGCAGCCCACTAAAAGCTCCAGACCACTTTCAGACACACTACTTTCTAACCATGCCTTTGCCCCTTCCAAAATGAGGATTTTTTTTTATTCTGAGTGTAAAATATGTTACATTGATCCCTGATGAATTTTACTTTATTCAGCTCAATTATCTAACCTGTCAAGTTCCCTTTGGATCCTTACTCATCCAGTATATTAGCTATCTGCTTCTGAGATTTGTACCATCTGAAAATGTGGTGAAAATGTCACCATCTAACCCCCCCCCCTTATAAAAGCCAGTACTAAGAATATTAAACATCACAGAGCAAAGAACAAATTCTTGGGACATTTCAGTGGAGATATGTCAACTTGCTTTTGATCTACTAACTAGTACTCTTTGAATCTGGTCATTCAACTGTTTCTGGATCCATTTAATTATCTTATCACGTCAAAATATCTGTATCTTTTCCATGAAAATTGTATGAGACTATCAAATGCTTTGCAAAAATCTTTGTAAACTATAACTGTAGCATTCCTCTGATCTTTTAGTTAAATAACCCTGCCCCAAAGAAAATAAGGTTAGTCTGGCATGACCTGTTTTTGCTGAAGCCCTGCAGGGCTTTTGCTATAAGTGTTTTTTTCCCTTTAGATGTTCATTAACCATCTCTTTAAAGATCCATTCTGGAATTTTGCCTGTTATGGAAAGCAAGAACACTAGTTTGTAGTTTACAGACTGCTTCCCTGCCTTGTTTGGGAACTGGGACAATGTTTCCCTTTCCCCCACTCCTACAATACTTCTCTCATTCTCTGTGGTCTTTGAGATGTCACTTATAGTGGCTTAGCAATCACATCTTCTAGTTCTTTAACTGCCCCGAGGGTGTCATTCATTTGGGCCAAGGCACTTGAATTCATCGAGGACATATAAGGGTTCTCTTACTATCTCTTTATTTATCTTGGTCATGTTATGACTCCCTTAGGTCATGTTTGTCCTGGCATTTCCAATGCAAAATTCACTTTCCTTGGCAGAGAAGATAGAAGCAAAATAAAAACTGAGCAACCCTGTGTTTCTTCTTTAGACAGTTATCATTGTCCCATCCACCAAAGGCACCCATCCTGTCTCTTCTTTTTTTTTTTTTAAAGAAATCAGGGTTAAGTAACTTGATCAAGGTTACACAGCCAGGTGTTTCTGGGTGGGTGCTAAGTGTCTGAGCCCGGATTCGATCCCCAGGTCATCTTAACACTGGGGCCAGTGCTCTTACTCGCTGTGCTACCTGGCCGCCCCCATCCTATCTCTTCTTTGATATTCTTCTTTCCTCCAGTAAAGATTTTTTAAAATCCCTTTTTGAGATCCTTAGGTTTCCCCTTCAGTTCTAGATCCTATGGGGGCTGTGAATTGTTCTTTATTCAACAGATATTATACTAAATACTACTGTGTGGGAAGTCTCCTGTTGAGTATTATAAGGGATGCAAAGAGTAGGTTATACATATTTTCAAAGACTATTCTCCCTTCATCTTCCCCTTTCCCTCTTTCTCTTCTCACTTTCCTACCCCCCTCTCCCTTCCTCCCTCCCCCCTCTCTTTCTCTCATATTCTCTCTCTGTGTCTCCCTCCTTCCCTCACCCTCTCTTCCTCTCTCCCTCCCTCTCCCTCCCTCTCTTCTCTTCTCTTCTCTTCTCTTCTCTTCTCTTCTCTTCTCTTCTCTTCTCTTCTCTTCTCTTCTCTCCTCTCCTCTCCTCTCCTCTCCTCTCCTCTCCTCTCCTCTCC
>NW_027187369.1:3061312-3140537 GCF_028583685.1 Petaurus breviceps papuanus | reverse complement strand
CTCCTCTCCTCTCCTCTCCTCTCTTCTCCTCTCTTCTCTCTGTCTCTCTCCCTCCTGTAATCCTAGGCACAAGTTAAGACAATAGACCTAAAAGATACCTTCTGTAAAAGCTAGAATCATTGCCCCTCCCCTCTTTTTTGCAGGACGTTCTTGAAGAGCCATTGTGGTACAGGGGAAAGAACCTTGTATGTGGAGTCAAAGAAATTGAATTTGAATCTCAGGTCTCTTACTTTCTACCTGTGAAACTGTAGGCAAGTTCCTTCCCTTCTTGTTGCCTCAGTTTTGTCCTCCTTACAATGACATGGTTTAACTAGATGGTCTCTAATTTGATGAATTCCCTGGCATATGCTTATTTAGACTTGGTCTTCCCTTGTTTTCTGTAGCCGTGTTTTCTTTGTCTTTAAGGGTACTAGTTTTTTTCTCTTTTTTTCTTACTGTCTCCCTCCCTCTCACCTCCCACTCCTAAATAACCTCATTACCACCTTTTTTCTGGCAATTTCTAATCACTTCAATTTGAACTGTTCTCTCCAAGGCTTCCTCTGAAGACTTGGGATTTTAAATTCAGGATCCAGAGATCCTAGATTCTGCTTCTGAAAAATGTCTGCAATAAGATTAATTAGGAGGAGTAGAGCACTATATGGCTATGGAGGGAGATGCAACTTGTACGATTTAGGGTTTCCAGTTTCCAGTCTGTTTCAGGAGAATAATAAATCTGGAGAATGAAGTTGATTCACTCATTAAATAAATTGAAGATACTTATAGCAAACAGACCTTTTCTTTTTTGTGATCTGAAAAAGACATTGAATTAAACTCAATTTATAGAATTAACCAATGAAAAGACAGCAGCTGTGACTATAGCCACATATCCTGCAAAACATATTGGATTTACTTAACAATGAGACACAAATGTTCTTTCTTACCATGGAAACTGGGTCCTTTCTTGCCTCCATTCCTGGTTTACATATAAGTTCCAGGTGGTGGAATGAAAGAGGGAGGCCATTTGGTATAGGAGGAAGAAGATTTTTCAAACTCAACTAGATTCAGATCTAAGTATTGTCACTGTCATTGACATATGATTAGAGCACTTTTAAAATGGGTTGAAGAATATGGTGGTAATAATAAAAATAATATGATAGCTGGCATTTTATAGCCCTTGAAGGTTGGCACAACATTTTGTATATGTGATCTCGGTTGATCCTCATAGCTCCGAGGTAACGTATTAATATTGCTACCTTATGAATGAGAAAAGTGGGACTGAGAGGGTCACCCAAGGTCATTCCAATAGAGTAGATTTTAGATTCAGCAGTCAAAGGTCACATAGAAACTAACTTCACGAGAGGCCTGGTAGCCCCTGGGATTAAAGGCTGGCCTCAGAGTCAGAATGACCTGAGACTGACTCCTAGAGCAGATGCTAAGTAACTCCTGATCCTGGCTAAGTCTCTTAACATCTTTTTGAGCCCCAGTCTCCTCATCTCTAAAGTGCAGCTCAAATTTCAGTGTCATATAAATGTCAACTCTCATTATCATTGAAAATATTAGTACAGTCAGAGAAGTGCCAAGTCTGTTTTCTCAGCATTCAGGAAGAGGATTCAAGGTAGGAGAATGGAAAGGGTGAGGGTGTGCAAAGTCCCGTAGGAGCAGCAAGTTCAAGTAGTAGTTGAGCAGTGGAGATGTCCTGGTATATTAGCATTCCTTCCCACAATGAGAACAGCAGTTGATGTTCTTGGAGTAAGATCTTGGGATGACATAGTATTCAAAGTTAACTCTTGAGAGACGCTAGTCATACATCCAGTGGCAACATTCACAGCCTCCTCAAATCACAGCTTCAGAGGAAACAGAGAGAAAGGGAGTGGAGTGATATGTGAGCAACTCAAAACCCTATCCTTCTGGGAGATATGAGGGGAACATCCACTGGGAAGGCCCCTGTTTCAGAGGAAAGATATTTTGAAGATTGAGTACTCTGTGAAAAATCAAAGCCACAAGGCCAGCATCAAGCTAGCTTCTGCAGTTGTTGGGCTTTGCATTGTCTTGTATTCTGAGAGAGACGTGGGCAGTGTTTCATAGGAAAATAGCACAAAGAGACTGTTGTATGATCAAGTAAACGCTAGAGTGCCAGGCCAGCAGCCTCCAGGCATAAAAGAGTTGAGGAGACTTTCAAGTTCTCTCTCAATGTATGGTTTTAGTACTTTGTGAAGGCGATAGCTTATTTCATCCTTGAATAGGAAAAAGGTCACCCTGACCATTACAATCATAGATCCCCAAGATGGTATTTCAAAAAATATGCAGTGTGCTACCAATGGGCCTGCCCTTCCTAAGGTGATCCAATCCAGTCTTTAATATTCCATTGTCTGTGGTTGAGACATCTTGTGGCCAAGGAAACAGATTTGCACGTGCTGGGACATGAAAGAGCCCCTTATGGGAACTACTGATCTGAAGTAGTAGTAGTATTTTTTTAAAGAATACCGGCTGCCTCCAGAACACCTTATCTTTCCTACTGCCTGTCAGCTTGCACTCGGCTCTGTCCTTTGGTGTGCTGCTCCAGACGGGCATTTCTGGAGAACATTTTTAACTAGCAAAACTTTCTCAGGCACTGTGGCTTCATGAAGTTGATAGACAGCTTTCGATGATCTTTCCCCAGCAGGCCTGTGCAGTAGTGTTAGGCCCATGACTTGTCACCTTCATTAGGCCATGCCCCAACGACTGCTTCCCCAGTGTAAGTTGCATGGAATGTTGACCAGAGGAATCATTTAAATTTTTTTCTCTTGAAACTCTGAACTTAAAATTGCTTTTGAGAACTAAGTGCAGCTTTTTAGAATTAATAATCTTGTCTTAATTAAACAGAGTTGGAACACAATAGAATAATCTACCAGTTTGCTCCAATGCATCACCAACACCCAGTTCATTTTTGGCAATGTACAGATCAGGAAAGATTATAGCTCCTGATGCATCTGGTGGTCCATATGCATTTTGCCATCAATACCTTAGAGATGGAAACAAATGAGGACTTATCTCAGATCATAGTTGATGTCAGCTGTGTTATTTACATTAAAGTGCTATTGTCTGAACTCAGTGTCCTAGAGACCTAGGTAGGTAAGTGGGCAGGTATGATTCTTTTAGATTGGAAACTCTTTGAGAGCAGGGATTGTTATTTTTCTCCATTATCTCCACTATCTCCAGTGCCAGTACCAGATCATAGATAGATACATACATACATACATACATACATACATAGATACATAGATAGATACATAGACAGACAGACAGATAGATAAGATAGATAATAGATAGATTAGATAGCTAATAGAAAAACAGACAGACAGACAGACAGATAGATAGATAGATAGATAGATAGATAGATAGATAGATAGATAGATAGATAGACCAGATAGACAGACAGGATAGATAGATAGATGGATAGATAGATACAGAAAGACAGACAGACATATATAGATATAGATATAGATATTGGTAGCACATGACATTGTTTTAATTAACTGAAATAAAATGCACATTTTTCTAGCAGGTAGTAAATTCTGCTATCCAGGCATGGGATGGAGAATCAGATATGAGAATCTGGTTAAGTATGCATATTGGTAGTTTTCCTAGAACGAAAATATAGATGCAAATTGTATACATTTCAGACCCAAACTCTGATGAATAGAATAGAATTTGTTTAAGGTTCAGAAGACAGTTTAGTCTCATCATTACAAATTTGACAAACGAATTCAAGCCTATAATGTTCATCTTCAATGTAGCCTTCATTAAGCCCTTTCGAGGACTCAACTTTCTCATAAGTTAAATGACCTAGATGGATCTCTAAGGTTCCTTCTAGGTCTACATGTCTGTTCTATTCTTTTTTTTTTGCTTTTTTTCTGGATGGGGGAAGGCAAGGCAATTGGGGTTAAATGATTTGCCCAAGGTTATACAGATAGTAAGTCTGTTCTAATCCTACATTTCTATAAGGGGGATAAAGTAATAACTTATAATTCTAAAATCATATATAAGTGTATTAGAGAGGGACTAAGCAAAGGACTACATTAAATGAATTTGTGTGGTTACTCACCCATCTGTTCAACTATGAAAGTATAATAACAATTATAACTGACATTTATTTAGAACTTTTAAAATTTGCCAAGTGCTGCTTTACCTGCAAGATTACATTGGATCCTCATGAGAATCCTGTGTCATAGGCACTATGCTATTGTTATCTCCATTTGACAGATGAGGAAAACTGAGGCTGAAAGAGGTTAAGGGACTTGACTTAAGGGCTATATAGTTACTGAGTGTCTGAGATGAGATTTGACTCCAAGTCTTCCTATCTTTGGGCCTAATGTTCAATCATCTGTACTCAGGTGGTGTCAAGCCTCCTGGAGCCCCTTTCAAGTTGTTAGAAGAGATCCCTCCCAAAAATGAATTATTTAGGACAGTCTAGTCATGCAAAACTTTAAAAAACTTCACCCTGAGCCCCCACCCTGTGCTGAAGGACAGAGGTAGCATTCGTCTGGATCTGGGTGCCTGCTTTTTGTCACTTTAGTCTGCTTTCTTCCAAGTTCCTACCTGGTTTGTCTCTCTTTGCTTTCTAGTTGAAATTTTGAAGCCTTGTTCTTTAACTAGGAATCAACCCAAGATGCAACTGGGTCTCCACGTTTGCCCACACTGGTAGAGAATCCAGTTGGCACTGTAGCATATCAGGCTAGTTTGGACCCACAAATGGGTCAAGTATACTCTGTCCCATGTTCCATATCATCATGCCAAGTCAATATTCTCGTGGCCTTAGGTTTCAAAAGAAAGGGCGATGAGGTTGCAGCATTGCCTGGTATGGGGTATGCCTCTTAGTAAAATGAAAGACACTTTGCAGACAAAAAGCTGGCATGTTGCATGCTTTTGATTTTGCCAGCAAGCATGCCATATGTCCCAACATTCTGCCACTTCCTCCTTTTTATTTCATCTGAGTGCCTCCTTCTCATACACAGAGCTCTGATGCAGTTAAGTCCAATGGGCAGTACACTGAACTGACGTAGGTAGCTGTTGGTTACTTCAGACACAAGCAGCATGCCAGGTCTACTTCTCTTCAGGTGAGGTGCTGTGGGAGCATGGAAAGAGCAAGGGGCTAGGTGGCAGCTCACCTGGCTTCCCTTTCAAGTCCTTCAGCTGCCTTGCTCTCTGTGGGCTTGGGTGTGTCCCCCAGCTTCAGTTTCCCCATCTGCAACTTCTGATGATAATCCCTGTCCCTCTGCCCTGCCTACTTCACAGGCATGCTGGGAGGATGAAATGAAACACGAATACTTTATAGCATCCATTTGCAGATGGATAGGAAAGCGAAAAATCTGAAGAAGTTTAAAGACCCTCTACAAATATAAAGAACTGTCTCTTAATGAACCAGTGAATATCCACAGGGACACCCACAGAATTTCTAGGAGAAGATGGGCTAGGGCCTTTCTGCTGATCTCCTGGCCATTTGGAAGGGGGACAGGAAATCTACTCTCCTTGTCTTCAGGGTTTGTAACCCTCTGAAGAGATTTCCTTTACTGTGGTGCTAAGGTTCAATGTAGCTAGGAAATTAATCTAGAGTACTGCCTTCACTAGATAGAAAGGCTGCTAGAAAGAAATCTCCCCCTAACGGCCCGGGAGATGATTGGAACAGCCTCTCCTGACTGGTTGAGGGATAAGAGACGCTGCCACAGAACTCTAAATGGGCAGGCTGGGTCTAGAGCCAACGCACAGGGGCAGAAAATCCTTCATGGGATGTCTTACTGTTCGAAGCAAATGAGAGTAACCCTGCTAACAGCATGCCCAACATTCTCTAATGATGGTGTGTCTGAGCCAGTGATTACTTGAACTAAGGGAGGGGGGAATCGGGGTAGGGTGGTTGTTTTTAGCTATTGAAGGGCTGTCATGGGGAAAAGGTTTTAGATTCCTTCTGCTTGGCCTGAGAGAACAGAACCAGGAGTAGCAGGTAGAAGTTACAGAGAGGTAAATTTCTGCTCTCTTCAAGGGACAAGCTCCTTAACTACTATAACTATCTAAAAGTAAAGTAGGATAAGCCGCCTTAGTAGGTGGATTCCCCCCCCCCCCTCCACACACACACACCTTGGACAACATAGGCCGGTAGAGATTGCCACACAAAGACGAAAGTGGCCAAGTTTGAAGGGCAATGTTAGTATTATATTCATGTACTGCTTTAAGGCTTGCAAAATATCATTTGAGTCCCTATTTCGAGATGTGGAACATAAGGCTTAGAGATTCTTAGAATATTAGAGGTAGCAGGCACCTTGGAGATCATATTGTCCAGTCTTCCCATTTTCTAGATGAGAAAACTGAGACCCAGAGTGGTTGAATGACTTATCTAGCATCACACAAGCTGCCTGGTCAGGCTAGAGTTTAAACTCTGATCAAAACCTTTTCTGACACCAAATGCAGGGCCCTCTCCACTATACTGTACTGCCATTGTCACTGCATTCATTGCCACCATCACTGTCTACAACATTAAACCTTTCTTGAGTACATACTATGTGCAGAACTCTAAATAATGGACACAAAGAAGTATCAGATACAGTCTACCCTCAAGGATTTAATTGATGATGGAGGATATCTCCATTTAACAGGCATACATAAATCAAAAAAGGTGATAAAAACTAGAGGCTGTTATGTTTCCTCCTGAGCCCTCCCCTTCTTACTTTCCCATTACTGTGGAGGGAATCACCATCCTTTCAGTACCTCCAGTCCCAACATAGGTGTTATCCTCAACTCAACGCCCCCCGACCCAATCCAATCTGTTACCTAGGTCTATCGATTTAACCTGTGTAATATCTATTGGATGCTACCCATTCTCTCCACTGACACTACCACCACTCTGGTGCAGGCCCTCATCGCCTCACACCTGGCCTATTTCAATAGCCTGCTAGTGGGGGCTGGGGTCTGCCTCCTTCAGGTCTCTCCCCACTCCACTCCACCCACCTCTCAACTGCCAAAGTGATCTTTCTAAACCACAGGTCCTACCATATCATGCCTCTCCCCACTCAATAAACTCCATTGGCTTCCTATCAACTCCAGGATTAAGTACAAAATCCTGTTTGGTTTTCGAAGGCTTTTATTATGTAGCCCCCTCCTATACCTTGTTTCCCACCATATGCTCTTTGGTTCAATAACAATGACCTCCTTGCAATTTCACAAACAAGAAATTTCATGTCTGGTCATTTTCTCTGGTAGTCCTCCATGACTAGAATGTTCTCTCTCCTCATCTCTTCCTATTGACTTCCCTGGCTTCTTTAAGTTCCAGCCAAAATGCTATCTTCTGCAGGAAGCTTTTCTTAAGCCCTGGTCAATTCTAGTGCCTTGCCCCTATTATTTTCTTCTGATTCTGGATACATACAGCTTGTTTGTGCAAATTTGTTTTCTTGTTGCCTCTTCAATTGGATTGTGAGGTCCTTGAGGGCAGACTATCTTTTTGCCCTTTTCATATCCCCAGTATTTAGCAGAGGGCCTGGCACCTAGTAGGCACTTTATAAATCATTATTGATTGTTTGATTGATTGTCTCAGTGGTCCAGACAGCAAGTGCTATGAGAGCAGACAGAGGTCAGAATGATTTCTTCAGACTGGGGTGCTCAAGGAAGAAGGGGCAGGAGAGGGAAAACAATGAGCAAAGTCATGGAGGAAGGAATATATAGGGCCATATTTGGAGAATTGTATGCACATAGTACAAGGCAATTAGCCTTACACACTATGAATCCCAGTGATCCAACCACACATCCCCTCTCCCCCCATACCTAAGCGTACCTGGGCTATTGATCACGAGGGAAACTAAACAAAGGATCATGAGTGAACTAGAAGAGACATCCAACAATTTATCCAATTGATAAAATCAAATCACTTCCTGCTGGCCTTGGCTAAGTGATACCATCTTTGTACATGAAGTGCAACACCAGACCCAGCAGGGGAAATGAAATTATATGTTTGGGGCCCAAGTACAAAAGTAGGCATTGGCATAATGTGTGACACTACAGAGTGGGGTGTGGGGAATCCCAGATTGGAACAGCTGCCATGCTTAATGTATTTGTACTTTTTCCTTTGTACCCTTGATGTTCCTGGAGTAGAAGTGAAAAACTGAGAGCTTCTGTAATCAGAGGATGTGTAAAGGGCTTCCCTTGGCCATTTTGAAGGAAAGCACTCCCATATACAGGATGGTCAACTGGGACACGTAGGCACCCTTCATGTTGTGAAAATTTGGTAGTGGCTTTTTCTTGTCTGATTTCAAGGGAGTGATCATAGGATAACTGAAGCCTGGGACTGAGTCCAAATTTCAATGATGATACAAATTCAAAGTGGAAGGAAGTTAGCATTTACTAAATTCATTTTCTTTCTAGAGAAAATTATTTGGTCCCCTCTCATTACCTTGTATAATGCTATTACTTTATGGTTGTTATTTGACTAATTTTAATCTGAAGTGCACTAAAAATATGATATGATCACCAAGGAAGCCAGCATTAATCCCAGAGATCTCATGACAATTTTTGTTAAATTAGAGTTGGAAACATGTGTAAGAAGAGAAGTAAAATATTGGTATTTTCAGGGAATCATTTATTGTGAGGTGGCAGTTTACCAATCTCTTAGTAGCCAAATGGACCCAGACCAAGTTTGGAGAAATATTTAGGATCATTTAAAACCAATGGAATTTTCAGTCTCATTATACTTGTAAAAAAGAGCTGATAGTAATGGAAATGTAATATTATCTCTGACTTCAGCTAAGCCAAATGTTTAAAACAATCGATCTATTTAACAGTCAATCTATCTACCATGAAACATACTAGTTCTATACCTAGGACTGGGCTAAATTTAGCAGGGACTGTGAAAAGTGTCAGATGGGCTTTTAGGGAATTTATAGTTGAGTGGAAATGAAAAGGCTTACATGTGTAAAACGGAGAGCAAGTCAGTGGTTAATTCTAAGGGTGAGGTCACAGGAAGCATAGAACATTTGGGAAGGCTTCATGGAAGAGGTGGAACCAGAGCTGGAAGGAACAGATAATAGATTAGATGGCAAAGTCATGATACAAAAATATCTTAGCAGGTGGAAGAAGGGACTAAATCCACTAAATTGCAATTTAATCAGGAAGAATATAAAGTTGGGTTCGGAATTTCATGCGCATTTCTCCCATAAGAGGTGTCACTTGATCTGAGCTTCCAAGGAAGCAAGGAATTCTAAGAGGCAGGGAGGAAGAGTGGGTGCAGCCTGGGCAAAGGTAATGAGACTGGAGATAGAGTGTCATCTATGGGGAAACAGAAGGCTGGCCAACTTTACTGGCCTGTGCAGGACATATGGAGGAGACAGATAGGTGGTACTGCAGGGGATAGAGCCCTGGGCTTGGAATCAGGAAGACTCATCTTCATGAGTTCAAATCTGGCCTCAGACACATACTAACTGTGTGACCCTGGGCAAGTCACTTCACCGTGTTTGCCTCAATTTTCTCGTCTGTAAAATGGGCTGAAGAAGGAAATGGCAAACCACTCCAGGATCTTTGCCAAGAAAGCCCCAAATGGGTTTACAAAGAGTCAGACACGACTGAAAACAACTGGCCAACAAGAAGTAGGGCATGCATGCATGAAGGGGAATGACATGTAATAAGCCTGGATAAGGGAAGCTGTAGTCTGGACTTGGGGAAGGGCTTTAACATCCAAATAGGTATTATTATCGGCATTTTACAGATAAGGAAAACGAGACTCAGAAAGATATCTCATACAAGGTTCCACAAGTAATAAGCAGAGGCACAGGATTTGTACTCATGTCTTTCTGGTTCCAAGACCAGGGCTCTCTTAACACATGTTGCCAAGATCAAGCCACATGAAAATCACTTAAAGGTCTCTTTGTTCTGGGAAAGAGAAAATTTAAGGAGAACATGATATTTGAAGTGCTAAAATAGAGAATAAAAAGATATTGAGAGCTAATACTCATATGATACTTTAAGCTTTGCAAAGTTCTTTATGAATAGTATGTCTTTTTATCAGAATTGTTTCCATTTTACAGATGAGGAAACTGAGGGAGACAGAGGTTTAGTGACTTGCCCAGGCACACCTCTTCTAGGAATCTGAGGCTGTACTTAAACTGAGAGGATAGATATTGTTTTCAGCATAACCCCAAGGTGTAGAATCTGGGCCACTGAATATAAGTCAGCAAAGCAGATTTTGACTCAGTGTAGAGAAAACTTACTAACAATTAGATCTATCCCAGGAGATCCTTACCTGGAATCTGTGAAGCTGTATTTTGGTTTGGGTTTTTAAGATATACTATATTTCAGTGTTACTGTTTTCTTTTGTAATTGTCTGTATTTTACTCTATGTATTTAAAATCATTATGCTGAGAAGGTGTCATTAAGTTTCACAAAGCTGCCAGAAGGATTCACGATACAACCAAAATCCAAAAGTAAAATCGGTTGCCCTGTTTGGTAGTGAGTTCCCTCTTACTAGAAGCTTTTAAGCAGAAGAAGCATGAACATTTGTGGGGGGGTTTTTTGCCTTTTGGAGGGCAATTGGAGTGAAGTGACTTGCCCAAGGTCACATAGCTACTAAGTGTTAAGTGTCTGAGGCCGGATTTGAACTCAGGTCCTCCTGACTCTAGGGCCAGTGCTCTATTCACTGTGCCACCTAGCTGCCCCAAAGCATGAACATTTGTTAAGGATGTTTTAGAGAGCATTCACGATTTTGGTTTGGAGCTAATGACCTCAGTGATCAGGTCCAACATCAAGATCCCCACAGTTGCAGGAGTGGTAAGATTCTGATGAGTAGAAAGGAACATGAGGGCACTAAAGGCTGGGAAGTGGTGTTTGTTAGCCTCTGTGGGCAAGCAGAGAGTTGGGAAATGGCAGCAAGTGTAAACAGTTACAATAGCCTTGAAGGCCTTGAAGAGGAAGAAGAGTTTGGGTATGAAAGACTGATTTGAAGAGTGAGAGACCAGAGTCACAGCATGGGATAGGAGGCTTTTATAGTAATCTAGCAATAAGGCAAACATTGGGCTAAGGTGCTGCCTTTGGGAATGCTGAGAAAGGGTCTATACCAAAGGATATTTGGAAGAGAAATAATATCTGATTATGATATAATATTTTAAGGTTTATACAGCACTTTATAGACATTCTCAATTCAGCCTCCAAACAACTTTGCAAGGAAGATACTACAGGTATTAGGATCATCATTTTATAGATGCAGAAATTGAGACTCAGAGTGGTGTGTGTGTGTGTGTGTGTGTGTGTGTGTGTGTTGGAGGGGCAGGACTTTATATAATTGTAAAAGCAATAGCAATAAGAGCCTTATAAATAATATATTGAAGAAAATATTGACCTTAGTTCTGAATATAATTAGGGCAGTGAGGTCTCAGTGGTGTAATAATTTACACATTTACATGACCCTTTCAGTCCATATCACTGTTCTCTATAGTGTCCCACCAAGCCCATTATCAAGAGCTAAAAACTGTAGAAGTATTTCCTTCTCTCCTCTTCAAAGATATCGAATGTAGTTGAGTGCACTAGCTACTCAAGTCCAGGATATTTTATTTCATTTTACCTACAGAAAATCTAATGCTGAAAATGTTGCTTTATTACATCTTGTCAGGAGACAGGTTATAGAATATGTAAGAAATAGGAGCCTTTATAGGAAGGCCTAGATACAAAGAAGCCATAATATGTGGCAGTTCTCTCAAATCACATCTTTTCACAGAACAATAATTCAATCCTTCTTTCAGTTATTCTAAAATAGCAGTCAAACCTGAGATAAACATTGACTCTGCTTGTCAGAAAAAGACACCCCACCTGCTTCCAAACAGCACAGTGAATCAAAAGGCCGTCCGAGTTTGCTCACAGATTCAAGTTCTAATTGCTTAAGTCAGAGTTGGAACTTCTCCCTTCAGTAATTATATTGTTAGCTCAGCTTGGATGTGAAAATGGGAAAGGAGACCCCGACATGGGGTAAGAGTTAAGTGAAAATCATAGGCCAGACAGCCAATGCAGGATGAGCACTCATACTGTGGTTCTGTAAGCCCAATGAGGGCAACAGGGTACAGAGATGGGCTACATCTCGTATGATCCAACAGGCCCTAGTGTACCACTGTGGGGGCACCCACGTTGACTTTCACAGGAGTAGCTTAAAGGCATTACAATGGACAAAACTGCCAGCAGAGAAAAGCTAGAAAGAGGTGAGAAGTCCATAGACAGGGCTTATAGGGGAACACTCACTTGAAGAGGTCAGAAAGGGGAGCCACTGAGCAGCGGGACAAGTAGGAACATGGTGAGGTTGGAACACCCACCACTAGCGTAGGTGACGATTTAGGAAACTACCCCATCCTCCCTGATAGTCTCTCCTCCACCGGCTTTCCTGATCTTTCATTTTATTTCGAGGGATCTTGCCATTTTTCTATGTCATACGCTCCTTCTCAGAAAAAAGGGAAACCCAATATATTGAAATACAATTCACGAATTAGAATTTTTAATTGTGGTATCGCTCACAGGTCCCCTGAAATCTGTGCACAGCCCCCTGAGTGGGGTTATAAACTCCCATACCGGATCTCCTTTTCCTACTTATCTGTCCTGCCCTCTCCTCCCATCTCTTGCACACTTTCTCTATTGTCTCTCTCATCCATCTATCTTGCATATGATAGGATATGAGCTCCTCAGGAGCAAGGACTGTGTCATTTGTCTTTGCCTCCCCATTGCCTAGCTCAATGCCAGACACGTGGGTGCTTCTTAAATGCTTGATTGATTCATACATTCTGATGGCAGTGATGGCAGAGTGAGAGGAAGCATCAGAGTCTAGCCAGCCCCCTACGCCTCCTCAGCAAACATCTAGAAAATGCACTAGACCAAATTCGGATTGGTAAAGCCAAGAAAAAGTCCCGATGAGTCCCTTTTATAGCCCATGGTGGCTTAGAGAGATAGGTCCGCAGGTAGTGAGGAAGGGGTCTGGCCAGGAGGGGCATGGCAGCAGGTAGCATTCCAGTGCCTAGGCACTGCCAGAGGGCAGATCAGTGAGGCAGAAGGAAATTCTAGGGGATTCCTAAGCCTACTTTGGGTGCAGTTCAAGGTCAGAGTACTGGTGAATGTTGGCCCTAGTGCACTGAGCACAGAACAAGTTGCAGGCAACAACCAGTAGCTGTGTGTCTCTAATACTAGGAGTAGAGAACCGTGGCGGAAGGGGAGCCTCTCAGTGGGCCAAGAGCGGCTGAGTCAAAGAGCAGTCTACTAAAATTCCCAACCATAAACAAGCAGAATGGGAAATGAGGCAAGAGCTGGGAAAGAAAGAGATGAAAAAAAGAAAAGAAATAACAGCTTGGAAAAAAAGGTACAAAACCTTACTGAAGAAAATAGCTCCTTGAAAATTAGAACTGGGGGTGGCTAGGTGGCACAGTGAATAGAGCACTGGCCCTGGAGTCAGGAGAACCTGAGTTCAAATCCAGCCTCAGACATTTAACACACACACACACACACACACACACACATACATACACACACAAACTAGCCTTGTGACCTTGGGCAAGTCACTTAACCCCAATTGCCCCTCAAAAACAAACAAACAAACAAACAAAAAAGAAAATTAGAACTTGCCAAACAGGAGCTAATGACTCAATGAGACATCAACAGATCTCCTCTAATGACTTCCCCTTTCATCTCTGTGCAGGCAGTCTCTAGCCTTTGACCCTGACTAGCCCCTCCTCCTAAGCTACAGGCCCGCAATTCCATTTGTTTCTTGGACATCTTAAACTGGTTGTCCTGGCAAGACCTCTGCCTCAGCATGTCTGGAAATTAGCATCTTCCCCCTCAAACTTGTTCTTCTTTCTGTGTTTCTTGCTTTTGGAAGCGGAGCTATTATTCGCCCAGTCTCCCAGGTTCAAAATTTCTAGGTTATCTTTGGCTGTTTTTCATCCCTCACCTCCCATGTTGGATAAATTACCATGTCCTATCAATTCTGTCTCTCTCATATCTCTGCACCAGCCCCCCAGCCCCTTGCCCTTTTACAGGCCTTTCTTCATAGCTAGATTTATATAGCTGCTCCCTGTCTCTGCTCTCTTCAGTGCCTCCATTCTGCCCTTCCCACTATGGTCCAACTAATCACTCTTGGGCATAGGTTTCATGCCTACTGATAAGACTCAGTCTCTTTAAATTGTCAGTCAAGGCCCTCAAATCTGACACCTCCCTGACTATCCAGCCTTAACTCAGGTCTAGCATCATCCTTCAAGGCTCTGCTTCATACCAAATTTACCAAGAACATTCACCCCTTTGGTTTCATAGGCAAGAGAAAACTTTTCAGACATTTCCTTGATAGCTAGAACATTAACCAACAAGTATTTATTAGTTATCTAATCTACTCTGCATCTGCTCTGTGCTAGGCCCAGGAATACAAAGATGAAAATGAAACAGTCTCTGCCCTCAGGAAGCTTGCTGTCTAATGACTGGGGCAAAATGCACACACATAGGTATGTACACACCCACATACAAACCATATAGGAGGTAAGGGAGGGGGAGGCAGCTAGCCCCTAGAAGAACCAGGAAGGACCTTAAGCAGAAAGTGGAACTGGAGATAAACCAGGAATTCTAACAGGTGAAGGTGGGGAGAATGCAGCCTCAGAAAAGACATGGAGACTTGAGATAGACTGGCCAGACATAATGGCTATCTCACACAGGAGGAAGAGTGAGAGGGTCCCTCTGACTAGAGAAAAGTCTCTATGGAGGGGAATAATGTCATGTGGGAGATGAAGGCTAGTTCTAAAGAACTTGAAATGCCAAATAGAGGAATTTCTATTTGATCTTAAGGAGGTGATAGGGAGCCACAGGATTTCATTCATAGAAGAGGGACACAGAGAAATCTGCACCTTGACAAAAGCATTTCATCGGCTGAGCAGCAGGTGTGCTGGGGAGGAGAGAGAGACAGGAGACAGTCAGACCATTTAGGAACCTTTTGTAAGAGAACAGAAGAAGACAGGTAAGGATGGACTGGACTAGGTGGTGACTGTGGAAATAGGGAGAAGGGGATGCACTCAAGGCTGTACTCTGGGTCTCCTGCCTAGCAAAGATCAGCTGCACTTTCCTTCTTCTTCACTCCTTATTCATTAACATTCCTGCCCTCAGAGAATTGGCTGTCCCAGCACCACCTTCTCCTTTCCTAGTGGTTCACCATTTCTCTTCTTCCCTGGGGTCTTCCCCAAACTGTCCAAGAAACTCCCAGGTCTCCAACAGAGTATTTTTCTCCCGAGTTACTCCTTCATTCCTCAGATTCTCAGAACTGGTTGGCCCCCTTCCCGGTGTTGCCTGGTCTGTTCCCTGGCATTCAGGAAGGAAGTTATACAACCACTCCTCCCCCACTCCCTCTTCCACATATACAGCCTGCTCCCCCTCAAAAGTCCCAGGGAAAGAGACTCCTAGAAGCATGAAGCTGTAAGGATCCTAGTGACCAGAGTTCTCCCCAGGGATACACAGGTTACAAATTGTGCCCTTTCCCATTATGAAATGAGAAAACCGAGGTCCAGAGAAGGCTGATGACTTCCCCAAGGTCAGACAGTCAATGTGATGCAGAACTACGGTTGAATATTAAATTGGTGAGCAAAGCTCTGCAGACTGTGGTCATAATGCTTTGATATATTTTCAGACTTCAAGTGCATTTTAAGAAAAACCAGTCTTCATGCCAGCCAGCTGTGTGGGGTAGATGAGACAGGCGAGAGTGTCCTCAGCTCACAGATGTGGAAACTGACCCCCAGAGAGTTGGCCCAGCCGGGAATGGAAAACATGGTCTCCCCACTGCTCACCTAGGACTCTTTCCCTGAGGCCGGAGTATGTCTGGCACGTTTGGCTTCTGCTCATTGCAGCAGTTGATAGCCTTATGTCCGTCTCCAAAGTGCAACTCCCAGCAGTCATCAGGGCATCTCACCCTGCCTGCAAGAAAGATCAGGTCCTCAGGGAAAGTCTGAAGCTAAGGCTTCCGGTGCTGGGTCTGACACAGAGATAAGTGGATGTGTGCTATAGTGGGTGCAAATTCCACCACTAAAGCTTGGTAGTTGTGTGACCCTGAGCAAGCCACTTAAACTTTCTGAGTCCCTCCTCCATAAGATGGGGAAAGGAAGGGACTATGGGCCCACTATGTGCCAGGCACTGTGCTTGGTGGTGTTTGCAAGTATTATCCCATTTGATCCTCACAACAGCTCTGGAAGTGGGTGCTATTATTATCATTCCCATTTTATAGTTAAGCAAACTGAGGCAAATAGAGATTACCTGCCTTGCTGTTTGTGGTCACATCGTGTCTGAGGCAACATTGGAAGTCAGGTCTAGGCCCAGCACTCTAGCCACTGCACCACCTTTATTGAATAATTAAGTCTGTAGCCACCTCATAGAAGTGTTGAGAGGCTCAAATGGGAAAATGTATGTAAAGCCCTTCTCCAACTTTCTAACAATGTAGAGGTTTTTATTTGAGAAACCAAACTCGTTATCTTTTTAAAAATAAATATGGAATGCTTCACAAATTTAGCATGGCGTTCGTGCATAGGGGCCTGCTGATCTTGTCTGTACATTTCCAATTTTAGAATGTGTGCTGTCTAAGTGAACACTCATTGTCTTTCCATCTAAATTTACCCCCTCCTACAAACTTGTCAGCGAGCCAACATGCATTTATTAAGCACTTACTATGTGTCATTCACTTCCTTATCTCCAGTCTTCCTGGTCACCCATGCTGTAAATTTCAGAGCCATTATTTATTTTGCTTCTTTTAATCCCATCCATATCCAATCTGTGGTGCCATCTTCCCATTCTGCCACCATCTTCCTCACTCCTAGCCCAGTGCCCTCTCCACTGCAGTACACAGTTGCTTCCAGGCTTGGCTATTCTTCTCTTCAACAGCCAAAAGCCTAATTCAGACCCTTTGTTCCTCTCACCTGGATCACTCTCGGTGCTTCCTCACTGGTCTGCCTGCTTAAAGTTGCTCCTATTTGGAATCTGCCCTACACATAGTTGCCAGAGTCATCTTAAGGCCTAGATCTGACCTTAAGGCTGGTATTTAAGGCCTTCTACCATGTGGCTTCCATCAACCTTTCTTACTTTATTGATATTATTCTATTTCACAGACTCTTTCCATTTCAGCCATACTGGACTCCTAGCTCTTCCCCGAATGGAATGTGCTAACTCTTGCCTCCTTGCAGTCCTGCCAACTTTGCCCATGCTCGACATGCCCTCCTTACTCCCATCTCCTTCTCAAGGTTCCTACTCCATGCCTTCTCTTCCATGAAGGCTTTCTTTCCCTCCCCACCTCCCCTCAGTTTTTAGTCTTGTCTCCCTTCTCCCTTCTCCTTCTCCTCTTCTTATTTGTGTACATTTTGCAACTTCCCAGAAGAACATAAGCTTCTTGAAGTCAGGGCCCTGTTCTTAATCTTTCTTCGCATCCCTGGTTTCCAGCATAGCACCCCACATAGAGAAGGTGCAAGGACTTGTCTGTTCAATTAAATTGAATTTAAGGAGCCTCCTTCGTGGCCGCCACTTTTACTCACCTGATTAGCTTCTTTTCCACCCAATATTCAGGATAATTGAAAATGAAGTTTTAATAGCAGGCTCTGCAAGTGCTTTTTGCTACTGACTGCTGTCAGTGAAACCTGAGAGGGCTACTGATAATGTGCAGACAGACACCGCTAGGCTAATGGAAGTTGGAGATGGGAATCGGGAACGAGGATTTATTCTTGCTATTTGCAAACTGTGGCAGAAAGTGGTGATGCTGGTCGTACTGTCGAGCATTTAAAGCCAATTTCTTTCCAAGATAGCAAATTGAATTTGATGCTCCATTTTGGATAAGCGTGGTAATGCTGAAATTACTGTAAAATTGATAAAGCCCTGGTGGATTCCACTGTAAGCCAAACGGATGGAGAGGCTTTGTTTACTTAGCAAAATATACACCTATTGTTCTTACCTGAAGAGACGTTGGAGTTATCACAATTTTCTTGAAGACTGTTCTCCATATTAAATGCTAACCTCATCTACATAATCCTCCACAAAGGAAACTGAGAAATAATAACGGAAAGATAATTGTAGGAGTTGGAAAAACAAAAAGCTGGTGTGAAAAAGAGATAGGTGCCCTAACAACTCCGAGATTATATTTTTATTTGCCATTGACTAAGTGCTAGAAACATGTGTGGTACTTACATAAGAAAGAAATATGTATTCTCTGCTCCCCAAAGAATTCATCCTCAGCCTCAGAGATTGCCAAGCCTGGGTCTCGTATTACCTAGGGTATTGCCAGTTCTATTATCAGATTGCACGAAATACTCCGGCAAATCTCCAAATGAAGGGAACGTTCATCTCCTTTTCCTTGTCATTATATACATTGACATTCCCTCAGGACCTGCTCCAGTTTGTAACTGCTTCAGTGGCTTCATTGATGCCACCTTGCCACCCCTTTGGCTCCTACGTGATCCTTGCCCATGTTTGGAGGGGTTTTGTCGGGTTTTTGTTTTGTTTTTGTGTTATTTTCTCCCCTAACCCCCCATGGAGTATCCACCCGATGCACTGGCAGTCTTCCTCTAGGTCTTTTTAATGTTGCATGGGCACCAGGGCCACACTCGGGCTGCCCATCTGTTCTCCCTAGTTCTTGCCGCATGAATGCACTCTCTGAAATGCAGGCAAGGATGGTAGGCTCTTGAGGATGAACAGAAATCAGGCCCTAGTGTTTTGAACATTAAATGATTGAGGGGGTTTGACTCCAATATTTCTCAGGTCCCTTTCAACTCTAAATCTTGATTCTAAGATGATTTTATGAAAGATAATAATGTACAAGCTTGAAGGGCATGCATTTTCATGGTGGACTCTGGCGGATAGTACTACTATTTTCCACTCACGTTCTCCATGAACTCTTTTAGTATCTTATCTTTATTTTCCCCCAAAAAATTGTTTTGTCATTTAGCTCCATGTATGCCTACTCACCCCAACATACACATACACATGTTTACACAAAACAAGAACACAGAACCCCAGAAAAAAAAAAACGAGCAGTCACACAAAGGAATATGAGATGTTTTAATTCTGGTTATTTTCTTGTGGAAATAAGCCAATTCTGTTCTTTTCTCCTCCTGGGTCCTAAAGAGTCCTTCTGGGGCCACAATTCAGGCATTAGCTACATCTGTTGCCACTACTGAATGAAATCCGTTCTTGGGGAATATTTTTCCAGAGGGGACCTTTCATCTTCCCCAATGTGAGATTTTTTCAAATACTTATTGAGTAATTAACTTAAACAAACACATGTGTTCCAGTGTCACAAGAAGAATTTCATTTCATTTTTGTACTGGGTTGTTTTTTTCTGTGATCAGAGAACCTTAGTACTCCTCAGAGATCCAGGGTTCCAGATGTGAGGAAACATCACTAGCACTGCTGGTGGCCTCAAATAAAACGGCTTGTGTTGCTTTTTGCAATCTCAGTGTGTTGTATTGGTAAATAAATTACTAATTCATTGACCCTGGAAATGGGAGCCATTTTTAATCTTCCATTTCTTCTTTCTTCTCTGATGCTTTTTATTCTTTTTGCTCCCCTAACATTCCTCCCCCTGGGATATAACAGTAACAATAGCAAACATTTCTAAAAATTTTGCAGAGCATTTTATAAATATGAGCTCACTTAATTCTCAGAAATACCCTGTAAAGTGGTTGCTATTATTATCCTCATTTTTACATGTAAAAATATTGAAAATGAAAGAGGATGTGACTTGCCCAGGGTCACACAGCTTGTAGATACATGAAATAGTATTTGAACTCAAGTTCTCCTGACTCCCAACCCGACTCTATCTCCTCCACCACCTAGAAGGAAACCTTAAGTTCTCAAAGGCTAGAAGAGTTGCCAAGCTAGAACAGCTTTAAGGACAGGTTCTGTGATGTGGAACAGTCTGGATAAATCCGGAAAAGCTCATCAGCGGGTTGGCGACGGAGTGATCCATATTTCAGGAATAGTAACTGCAGGAGGAGTTGGTGTGAGGAGCCCCCTCACTGGGGAAATGAGGGCTCGCAAAGGACCGGACTCCAAAGAAGCAGTTGGAAATGGGGCTGGTCCAGTTTATTGTTTAGGCTTGCTGGGGATGTCTAAGGAGGCTTTGTCCAAAGTGGAGATCCCAACTACATGAAGTTAAAGAACTGCTCAGTAACGGATTGCTGCCAAGTTATTTACACAGATCGCTAGTAATTTGGATGAATATGTCCATTTCCCCTCTCCCCTTGAGGATACACACGTGCATGCACACACATATGTATGCACACAGACATGCATGCATGTACATACATGCACACTGGTTTGGGCATAGATGAAGAGTTAACTGTTTCTTTTCCCTGGTAAGATGGTATAATGTTTCATGAGAGATCTCCCCTGAAGGAGGACCAGGGAAAGAATCAAAGGAAAAAGGAAGCACCCATTCACCTTTACAATTTTACTGTATTTGCCATTAATTCCATTAATGCCTTCTTAATAAAATTATTCAGCTGTCTTCTTATTAATGCAAACTCCCATTCAGAAATAGGAGTGATTCAAGTCAACATCATTCCCTTTCTTTCTGTGCCACACCAGCTCACCCTCACTCAATCTGCATGACCTCTACACTGGGTCAGCTCAAAGTGCTCCCTCCCACCCTAAGCCTGCCCCATTTGAACACTATGCCTTCTCTCCATTCAGCACCCAACTCAGGAACCACCTGCCTGATTCCTACAACTGAAAATGTGTGTGTGTATGTGTGTGCGTGTGTGTATGTGTGCATGCGTGTGTATGTGTGTATGTATATGTGTGTATATAGGTATAAAATCTCAGATTTTCCTAGAGCCCTCTGTTTAAATCTCTCCTTTGCTTCCACCACACTCTACTTTCTATGATTTCTTTACATTCCTTATCCCCCCTAGTAAATTGTAAGGTCTTCCAGTACAGATTGTTTCCAGAGTATCATTGTTTCTGCAGTACCTAACACAGAGCCTGGCATGAAGTAAGTACTTAAGAAATCAATGGATGACCTCAGGAGACAATCGGATGTTCTCCCTACAACCAGCACTACAACTAACACTTAAGGCCATGTCTATATTACTGCTTGTTGGGGCTGTTGTCAGTCAGGGACAGGTTGTGCTCTGTGGCCTCTGAGCAGAGCCCTAACAAGGAGTTCTGGCACCTAGGACTATTTCAGTTGAACTAGAGGATAGGGGTTAGGGCACTAAGGACACTTGCCCTGTTTGAATATGGATGTTCCATTTAACCCACAGAATGAAACAGGAATTTAGAGGCAGCATTGGTGTGCATGGAGTTAAGAGGGATCTGAGTTGAGTAGGGAGAGAGATGGCATCCTTATAGCAGAAGGTGGGTCATGGGAAAGGGTTAGGATCTTTTTTTTTTTTAAGCAATCAGGGTTAAGTAACTTGCTCAAGGTTACACAGCCAGTTATTTCTGGGTGTGGTGCTGAGTGTCTGAGCCCGGGATTTGATCCCCAGGTCATCCCAACACTGGAGCCGGTGCTCTTACTCGCTGAGCAACCTGGCCCCCCTCCCCCCTAGGGTTAGGATCTTTCTGTTGCCTCTAGAATACTGATTCACTACAGGGAAACCTCAGTGTCTTAACTGTAGTTATAGCTCACCCTTTGATTCTATGATTCTGTGACTGTTGTTGAATTGAATTGAATCCCAATGCTCTTGCTCCTGTCTTTGCCAATAAAAATTTACCTGCACAGCATTCGGTATGCTCAGAATCTCTGCAGGTGGCCCATTCTGATAACGTGTGCTAAGATATTTATGGCTGGTCTTGGCTTCCTGCTGTTTTCCAATAAGATTTACATTTTAATCTATAGGAGCAAATGTGATGATGAGAATTTTAGGTACTATGGTTGTCCTGTTGGGGAGAGAATCTTTGCTGTAGCAGTAACATTTTGCCCTGCCTCCCTCACATCCATATTTCAGAAATTTCCCCTAGTCTGCCAGTGTGTAGGATGAACCCTACTTGTCCTTATCCTGAAATTCAAGCCCAGGATAGGTTTTTGACCCTCCGTTCCGATCAGAGAGCAGAGTGGGATTCCCTTGAGGCAGAGACAAACTAGCTGAAAAGAAGAAGGATGGGGGTCTATTCCCCTGAGTGTCTGAATGGGAAAGGTCCCCATATCCAAGGCTACTGAGTGACTTGGTTTTCAATCAAAGTATGCTAAAAAAAATTAGAGAATTTAAAGACAGAAAGCGATTACATTGCCCGCACCCCCAGAAATATTGGCAGGGTTGTTGTAGGGATGGGCCATTTGTTTGTGTTGATGCAGCTTGAGACACATAAAGTACCATCACCCTTCAAGCTTTCCCTGTAGTTTTATATCCTTAGTGGGACAGAAGATGGAAATAAGCATCAACATCTCCTCTGAAAAGAGAGTGGTTTTATTTCTAATGGGGCAGTAGAGTGAGCACCAAGTGGTAAGTTAAAAATTCTACTCTCTAGCCCTCTGATTTTTAAGTAGGCAAGAGCTTAAAGAATTGACTTTTGCTTTTCCCATATTCTTTGTCATAGGAAAATTAGATGAATTCTTGTAAAAATAAGTTTTGCATCTGGCCTCTGTCCCCATAATGAGATCCCAATCTGGAAAATACAGTAGGGTAGCATGAGTGGAATAGGAAGAAACTATGATCCCCAACCCAGGAGCCTGGGTTCAGATTCTGTCTATTCTGCTCACCAGCCATGTAACATAACCTTATTTTAAAATCTTAGCTTCCTCTGAAAAATGAAAACAAACTCTTCTTGCATTTCATAACTCACAGAGCTGTTGTGAGGAAAGTGTAAACCATAAGATATTATATGGAGCCAACAGTGTTTATTAAGTTCTTACTGTATGCCAGGCATTGTATTTAATGGGAGTTGGTACTGCTGGTAGGGGTGCTATGGCTATTTTTGTTTATTCAGCAGTATTTTCATTCCCATAGAAAGAAGTTCAGCCTTGGAGTTAGAAAGAACAGGCTTTACATCTTGCCTCTGACACATCCTGGCTACCACAGCCAGCTCTCCAAGACTATATTAAGTATGAGGTCCCAACCTACCTTAATGGATGGCCTTTCTCTGTCAGGTAGTCCAATATGGATTGTTTTTAATCCTAAATTCAAGGCCTGCCTTTGACACATCCTAACTATGTGACCATAGGCTTATACTAATAGAACTAATTATATTGACATATTATAAATTAATACAATTTCCCATCTTGATTGGTAAAAGTTATATCCAGACTGAGAGTCCCTACATCTTATATCATTGAACTCCCTGGTCCAATTTTTCAAAAATTATCCTTTCCAAATAACTCTTACCTGATATGGTACATTCATCACATGACTACTTGGATGGAGCCAGGTTCTCATCCTTTCATTGATCCTGATCCCAGTTCATCCTTGCCTTCTCATTCTGGATGATTCCTGTGCATATTTTTTTTCAAGGATCCTCACCCCAGGATGTACCCAACATGCTGATGACCTTCCTCTTGGTCTTGTGATAGATTGAGGGTCTCAGTGGAGAGCACTCAGACTTGCCAGCTTTTATCCCCTGCTTGTACCACTTGACTGTCTTTTATGGTTATTCGTTTCTTCAATGAAATGCTTAGGATATGTGATTTTAAAAAGTCAATATAATTCCAGACCTTTCCAACAAAGGAGAAAAGCCTATGGTACTCTATTTAACTTCATTCCATCTGTGGGATAGGTTTTAAGAGGTAATCCCATTGATGACAATGTCCCAAAAACAGGACATGGTTATAAAACTTTTGAATGGTAGCACTCAAAAACCCTAAAAAATTAAGCTAATACACAAGGAAAATGGTCTTTGTAAAAGGTAGTGAAACACTTCCCACTTGTCAGAACATGAAATTGGGGCCTTTTGTCTATAGAAAATTAGAAGAAGAAAAAACAAGAAAATAGAGAAGAGGCAGCATATCATGGTGGGTGGAACACTGGACCAGGAGCCAGATGACCTGGATTCAGCTCAGATGACCTACCTCACCAAGTCACTTTCCCCATCAATAAATTGAGGATCTCAAGCCAACACTATAACATGGCAAATCACTCAACTTTTCTGTATCTGTTTCTTAATCTTTTTTTATTTAAAATTTTTTTTTAAGTTTTCAGTATTCACTTTTATAAGATAGTGAGTTCCAAATTTGTTCTCCGTCCCTCCCCACCCCCCTCCACAAGATGGCATGCTATCTGATCTAGGCTATACATGTACAGTCATATTAAACATATTTCCATATTAGTCATTGTTTCCTCATCTTTAAAATGGGAATAATAAGTCTCACACTAAATACCTTACAAGATTATTGGGAGGAAAGTTCTTTGTAAACTGGAAAGTTTTATAGATAGGCACATGAGTTCTTACCATCATTGTAATCAAATTAGGTTGCAATTTACATGTTAATTAAAAACATCTGGTAATACACAAATACTTTATTTAATCTGAAGGGTTTTCTTTTACTTAAAAAGAATAGTAGTATTAAAGGAAATAGACCTTTGTCTTTTAAGATTCTGTTTTCATAGTTATTGGCTTACGGGGTTGTATATTCCTCTGATTTTGTGATGAGTTGCACAAAACCAATTTTGGGGCTTCAGCAAGGATTATATGTAGTTTGTCTGGGGTCCATCGAAATCCAGCTTAAGTGAAGGGTGTAGGAGAAGAGTCCTCTCTTGGATTATAGTAACATGTCTCGTTATTAAAGGGACATTTTCTTCAAGGTCATTCAAGTGCCTTGGATAAGTGGGACATTCCTGACTGATGGCTGTTTGCCTCACACTGAAGAGTTGTGAATAGAACTAGCCCTTTCACTGGGACTGAAGGTGCCTTCATTCTCTTATTTGATGGTCAGGTTACAGAAAAAGCATATTTTGGACATGTAGAATTTTGAGTTGTCTCTAGACTTGAAAATCAAATAAGTGGTACCCCAGGGAAGATGTCAACCTAAAGATGATATGAATATGATGACCCTGACTCTCCAACTCTCTTTTGCCATTCGTTAAATAGGAATCAGTAGCCAACACATTTTAGCTGTATGACCCTAGCAAGTCCCTCATTTTCTTGTGGAGTCATTCTCAACATTAGACATCTGGTGTGAGGGTTTGCCTAGTTTTGTGGTTTTACCTGGGAGTTGAGAGAAGAGGAAGTGAAAGGAAGCTTCAGTTAGGTCTCTGGGGTTTACGTTTATGTGTGTGGTCACAAAATCAGCTCACGCATAATTAGAATGTTGCTTTGGTGAAGTCTTGATTCTGATCAGCCCATATAGAGCAAACCTGGGCACTAATAAGAACAATTGCAGAGATGCCATTGGAGCTTTCTGAAGTTGGCCAGCGGAAGATTGTATGGTTTTTGTTTTACTTGTTGCAGAAAACCAGCAAATTAAGTTGCTTTGTACTTGGTGGCCTTCAGGTGTCCCCACCCATTTTGTGTCAGTGGCCCTCAGCCCAAGAGAGGTCCCCAGGCCTTCTCTGTGAGCTTGCAGTCTTAAATGGATAAAGCAATTGCTGTGTTGGTTGAGAAGGTGATAGATGGATCTTATTAATGATTCTTTTCATGTGTGAAGGGTTCAGTCCTGGAGCCACAGCCATGCACACAGATGCTACCCTGGAAGTTTGCTCTCGGCACCAGTGCTCACTTTGCACTGTTTATTCTTAGCAAAGGACAAGGTCTAGGAGACAGGCAATTGTCCAAATACTGAATGATAATGCTCTGGCCAGCCAGGAAGAAAGACAGACTCTAAAGAGGACTGCCCAGAGTTCTTGCTATGATGCCTGCTGCTTCTATTTCAGCTTATCTGATGTGATCCTCACAACTGCCCTGGGAAGTGCTATAGATATTATTAGTCACAGTTCACCAGTAAGAAAACAGATTGAAAAGGGTTAAATGGCTTGCCACCAGGCACCATTGTCTGAGGCAGGATTGGAACTCAGGTCTTCCTGCCCCCAAGGGCTTTATTCAGTGTGCTTCATAGGTTTCTGCTAATCGTTGATGACACCAAAGAAGAAAAGAACCAACTGTATGTAAATCATGCCAGTAACTCCAAGAAATTTGGGGATGTGTAACTGACATTATCATACATCTCCTAAGCATGTCTGTCTGTGCATAATAAATAAATAAATAGTCTAGTTAAAGCACATGGGAGACATGCCTGTTATGCTCTGTGCTTTCACACAAAATCTTAACTTTCCTTAGCTTTTAAAAAATTTTTATACCAGAGTCTGGACCTGTGTTTTCTTAATATAAATTTAAACAAACTTATCAGCTAAATGGCAGCTGTCCCTTAGGGCTTTTGAATGCCTTGTAGGCATACGAGTTCATTCGGACCCTAGTCTATGCTCAGTGTTATGCTAGACTCAGAGAGATACAAAGCATTTGAAACCTGCATCCCTGCTCTCAGTGAACTTACAGTCTAGTTGGAGGCACAAGACTCATGCATGGGCAAAAGCTGGAGAGAACATCATGAATGCGCATCATCTGAGAAGCCTTGTCTGAGTGTTCTCTTGTACATCTGAATCACAGGCCCTGTTTGAATTCCAGGATTCAGGGCAGGAGAAGGGGAGAGAGGGGAAACAGTGGAGGATGAAGAAAAACTAGAATTAGAACTCTTAGAGAATGCTTGGAAAGTTTATGGGCATAGCTTAGATGGGGGAGAAGTAGTTTTAACTTATTAGCTTATCAAGAACAGCTGATGTGTGTTGTGAAAAATTATATATATATATACATATATTGTATTAAAGGATCAAATACTTTCAGAAATTGAACTAACACATGATCATGACAGTCACGTAAATATCTACAGGGTTTGCTGATCACTTAAATATCTACAGAGTTTCTAACTTTTACAAACACTTAGCATTTCATATCAAAAAACCGTGAGTGTGAAGGCAGAGAGTTCTTCCAGCAGTCCCATATGCTTTGGGCTCTTAGGGAATGGGGGGGGGGGCGGAGAGAAACATATTTTTTTATTAATAGTTCTTGGATGCTAATGCAATTTAGTAGTCCAATGTAGGACCCTCTGTTTTTCTAAGCAGTACACTCATCAGAAAGTAGGGTCAAAATTTTCTTAGAGCCATAAAGAGAACAAATTCCCCACCCAGCTGGTATTAGTAGGGGTTGGCATTCCTGTATCCAAGCACACTCATGCAGATGCACTCACACATGCTTGTGTACACACAATTACAAGCAGTGGAGAAACCAAACCCTCTGTTCCCCAAACAGGGCACTTGATTCCTCAGGCCATGGTTGCTGTATCTTTCACTTCAAAATTTTTCCTTTTTCTAAAAATGGGAAACCCAGAAAAGGGGAAATGGTTTTTTTTGTTTCTGAATTCACCTCAGATTCGGTGAGTATTTTTTCAACACCTCCTCTATTCGGAGTAGTGTGGTAGGTATTGGGAATACAAAAAAGGCAGAATTGGAAACAGACCCTGCCCTCAAGGACCTTACATTTTGCTGGAGGAAAATACCATGGACACAAATGAACAAATCCAAAATATACACAAAGGAAATAGTAATTTCAGAAGAGGGGTAGGAATCCAGAAAGGGCCTTGTGATGCAAGCTGAGCCTTCAAGGGAGCTGGGAATTCTAAAAAGTGAAGGTTAGAAGGAAGAAAGAAAAGAGGGAAACTATCTATTAAGAGGCTGTTGTATACTAAATTCCTCGTAAAGTCCATCTGCAAGAGGTGTCCTCATTTTCTTTTCTCTCAGCTCTTTTATTAACCCCTTAAAGTCTAGCTACTGACCTTCTCATTCTTCTAAAACTACCTTCTCCAAAGTTACTACTCATCTCTTAGTTGCCACATCCAATTTTCCCAATCCTCATTGTCCTTGACCTTTCTGCAGCCTTTGACACTGCTGACCACTCTCCCCCTCTTGATACTCTCTTCTCTCTAGGTTTTTAACACATCGCTCTCTCCTGGTTTCCCTCTCACCTACCTATCTAACTGCTCTCTGTTGGATTCTCCTCCAGATCATTCCCTCCAACCAGAGGCGTCCCTCAGGGTTCTGTCCTAGGCCCTCTTGTCTTCTTCCTCTCTTCTTCTTTACTTGATGATCTCATCTACTCCCAGGGATTTAATTATCATCTCTTTGCTAATGATTCTCAAATCTACTTTTCCTGCCCCAGTCTCTGTTGACCTCAAGTCTTCCATCTCCATCTGTCTTTCAGACCTCTCAAACTAGATGTCCAGTAGACACCTTAAACTCAGTATGTCCAAAACAGACCTTATTATCTTTCCCCCTAAATCCTCCCCACCCCTTCCTACCTTTCCTATTGTGGAGGATAATACCATCCACTGAGTTCCTCAGGCCCTCAACATAAACATCATCCTGATGTCTCACTGTCTCTCACCATCTCCCCTCCCCCGCCCTCCATATCCAAGCTTTTGCCAAGGCCTATTGGTTTCGTTTCTGCAGCCTCCCTCAAAGACTCTCCCTTCACTCCTCTGACACTGCCACCGCCCTGGTATAGACCCTCATCACCTCACACCTTGATTACTGCAAATGCCTGCTGGTGGGTCTACCAGCCTCATGACTCTGTATTCCTTTCTCCATTGAGCCACTGAAGTACTTTTCCTAAAATGTAGGTCTAATCACATCACCCCCTCCACTCAGTAAATTCCAGTGGTTTCCTATTGCCTCCAGGAGCAAGTACCAAATGTTCTATTTGACATTCAGTGCCCTTTATTTTTTAATTTTTCAAATTTATTTTTAGTTTTCACCATTCATTTCCCAAAGAATTTGAGTTACATATTTTCTTCCCATCTCTCCCCTACCCCCACCCCAAGATGGCAAGCATACTGAATACCCCTTCCCACAGTCTGCCCTCTCTTATATCCCCCCTTAATCCCCCCTTACTTTCTTGTAGGGCAAGATGGATTTCTATACCCCATTGCCTGTATATCTTATTTCCCAGATGCACGTAAAAAACAATTTAAAAAATTTGTTTTTAAAACTTTGCATTCCAGATTCTCTCCCTTCTTTCCTCCTCACCCACCCTCACTGGGAAGACAAGCAATTTAATATAGGTTATCCATGTGTAGTTACGCAAAACACTTCCATAATAGTCATGTTGTGAAAGACTAACTATATTTCCCTCCATCCTATCCCACCCCCATTTATTCTATTTGCTCCTTTGACCCTGTCCCTTTTCAAAAGTGTTTGCTTCTAACTAACCTTCAGAGCCTTTGATAACCTTTATAACCCCTCCTACCTTTCCAGTCTTCTTTCACCCAGTCCCCAATATATACTCTTCAATCCAGTGGCAGTGGTCTCCTGATTATTCCACATACAAGACACTCTGTTCCTTCACTCTGGCAGTGACTCATGCCTGTTCTGAGTCCTGAACTCCCTGGCTTCCTTTTCAGTCCCAGTGAAAATCCCACCTTCTCCTGGAAGCCTTCCCCAACCTCTCCTAGTTCTCAATGCCTTCCCTTTATTAATTATTTACTGTTTATCCTATAGATTGCTTGTTTTGTATATATATTTTTTGCATGCCTACCGCATTAGGTTGTGAGCTTCTTGAGGGTTTTACAAGGAATCTTGGTTCAGTCCTTACCCTGGTTAATAAGACAAACTCAGGAAAAGAAAGGTAGAAAGGATTTTATTTAGCACACCAAGACAGTAAGGCAATTGGTGTGACTGACCCAGGATTCAAAGTTCAGACTGCTTTTATATACAGGAGCAAATAGCTTCCAATAAAAGGGCAAGCCAGTCCTGATTGGTACATATTTTTAGTGAGGAAAAGAGATTAGTATCCCCTCAGCTCCTCCCCATTACAGCATCACAGGGCCATGTGATTAGTGCACAGATCCTCAGGACTCCCATATCCTGCAGACTGGTTGCCCATGGACCAAAAGTGTCAAGGTCATGGGTTCACTCAGGCTGACTGAACCAGTGGCTGACTTTGCACAAGGACAGGGACTGTATCTTGCCTTTTTTATGTCCCGCATCTCTTAGCACAGTGCCTACCACATAGTAGGTGTTTAATAAGCATTTATTGAATTGAATTGCCAGGCTCTGTGCAAAGAACTTTACAAATATTTTTTCATCTGATTTTAACAACAACCTTGGGAGATAGGTACTATTATTATACCCATTTAATAGTTGAAGAAATGAAGGCAAATAGAGCTTAATGACTTGTCCAGGGTCACACACCTCATAAGTATATGCAGCAGAACTTGAACTTGGGTCTTACTGACATATCGACTGTACCAATCACTTCTAGGGAGAGCCATTCCAGGAGTGGGAAGATGGCCTAGGCAAAGGCAGAGATGGAGAGTCTTTATTTCCTAGTTTTCCATGTTAAACATAAAGCCACGTTGAAAAGAGTATTTGGCTAAAGGCTTGGCTTTGAGTGATCCTCCTGGTCATTATCAAATTTGATTATATCTTGTTTTCTGCACATATCTATCCACAAGCACACAACCCAAGAACTGGACTTTGTTGTAAGCCCAGTACAGATGGTTTTTGGAGGCAGCCTCTTTATTACTTGGAGTCTTTTCTAAAGCTACAAAACTTCCATGATCCTAAATTCTTGAAAATGTATGCATCTCACTCAAGATAATATTTATTGCCTGGGGCTAACTTCATATCATCAGTTTGTCTTTTTGCTAAACCACTTTGATAGTATTATCAGAACAAATTGTCTTTCATAAGGATAAAGCTAAGAAGGCCCACATTGAGTCATTTTTCCTCTTCTCTTGTAGGACTGTGTGCATTAAGGCGTCATTCTTTCTTTTCGTGACATTGAGCTTGCTTCATCAAAGATGGAGCAAATGGACTGTAAGCCCTACCAGCCTCTGTCCAAAGTCAAGCACGAAATGGACCTAGCTTATACGAGCTCTTCAGATGAGAGCGAAGAAGGACGAAAACCGGGACAACCCTATAATTCCCGAGAAACTCTGCACGAGTATAACCAAGAGCTTCGACTCCATTGTAACAGCCAGAGCAGAAAGAGGAAGGAAGTCGAGAAACCTACTCAAGGTATCTTGTCATTCATTCATTCTGGCTTCTTAACAAATGAAGCATGTTTCTCTCTAAGGGAAAACGAATACCCCAGCATGCAAACCCAAAGCCTAATTTGCTGATGTTAACTGGTTAATAATCTACATTGCTAACACATGTTTGGGGAGAAGGGCCCGTATGCGAGCTCAGCCAAGGCTGGAGGTTATGTGTAGTTTTACAGATCAGAAATAAATTTGGATTCAGCAATCCTCTTATCAGAACATTCAAAATGTGTCTAATCTGACAAATAGCCATTTACAGACCGAAGGAGAAATAATTTATAGTAAGGCACAAAGCAAACAGCTAAGTGCTTTGGGAGACAAATATTTGACAGCTGATAAGGTTTTAGCAAAGGGTAGCTAAGGCCACCAAATGTGGCTTTACAAAGTCTACCAACTGAGACAGTGAAGAGATAAAGGACTGAGTACAGCAAGATGGGACACGATTATCCTTTAGGACCCTTTCCTGTAAGGACGTACCTGAACACTTGCCACCCTAAGGACTTCTCCTACCTGTTTTATGTGGTTAAACAGTGATGCAAAGCCAAAGTCTGATTGGCTTCATTGTGGTTTTAATTGATAGCTCTGAACCTCTAGTATATTCAAAGCTCTCTGAGTTTTATCTCATCTGTGTGGGCAATTGCTCCAAGGGTGTGATACTTGTTCAAGTCCATCCATAAAACCATAGTAGGGGAGTCTAAATTTCATAGAGTAATGCAGTCATAGATTTAGAGTTAGAAGAAACTTCAGATGTCAACTAGTCTAACTTCTTTTATTTTATTTTGTTTTTTGGAGGGCAATTGGAGTTAAGTGACTTGCCCAAGGTCACACGACTAGTTGTTTTGTGTGTGTGTGTGTGTGTGTGTGTGTGTGTGTGTAAGTGTCTGAGGCCAGATTTGAACTCAGGCCCTCCTGACTCCAGGGCTGGTGCTCTATCCACTGTGCCACCTAGCCACACTAACTTCTTTATTTTTTAAAGGAAAGAACTGAGGCCCAGAGATAGTACATGATTCAGCCAAGGTCACACGAGCTGGAGGCTTTCCTCCAGGTCAAAAACTTAACATTCATATTGCTATTTAAACAGATTAAAAAGTTTATTATACATATCTATAAAGATATAGATATGTATACATACACACATATATATGTATACATATGAAAGTTTATTATATTAACTACAATAGTCATTTTTCAAACTTTTCAGAGATATAACTGTTTTGATATACCCTTTACAAGCTATTCATTTCACATCTCTATATTACTCCTACCATGACCCTGTAAACATAGACTCAGAAACCTGTAAAAGGGGCTAGGCATAGAGCTTGTACCTGGTAGTAGGGAGACCTGCTCTCTAGTCTTGGCCCTGTTGCTAACTTGCAGGATTACCTTGGTGCTTTAGTACCCTGCTCCTTTTACCAAATAAGTCAGGTTTACTTTAAGGGTTTACCAAAAATAACGGAAAGAGAAAATCGATCAGATTCTCCCCTTCACATTGCTTCTTTTACTTAATGGCAATTACCCCAAAAATGTGTTATTTTGTGATAAATTAACTACCAAACCTAGGAGAGAAAGAAACAAATGAATGAAGTTTTCTGAAAGATATTCTTCATGGTTAATAACAGTGATACCCTGGAGGGTAAAGTTGAGGTGAGATGCTTCTCAGGTATGGGTCTGGAGTTAAGTTTCTACCAGATGTCTGACAGAAGCTTGATCTAAGACCGCCCAGTATGAGGTAAAGGGTTGGGTCAAGGAAAGGGAAATTTGATAATTTGCATAGTAACCCCCAGGGGTCTCAAGTAGGGTCAGAACCCCAGAGCTGGCTTTCTGCCAGTCCTCAGGCAGCATAGAGGTCTGCATTCTCCTACCAACTAGTGTTTCAGTTTTTGAGTTCTCAGGGATTCTAGGACAGTGATTGGCTGAACAGGGTGCTGAGGATGAGATTGAAAGAGTTTATTAGACATAGAAATCTATAATCTATAAGAACTAGGGTGCAACTGAGCCCAGCATTATCACAGTTGTGGAAACAGGGTGTCATTTTTCCTAACAGTTTAGGGATTGTAAAGAAAAATGATGAAATTGCAATAAATTACACAGGTTACCTGGAAAACAAAAAAAAAATCTTAAGGACATTTTGTTTTGTTCTGTTGTTATCTCTTACTAACTCAACCAATGCCAAGGGAAAAGGCCTTAAGGATTATTCCTTAGAGGAGAATAATGGAGACTTTGCTTTAGTGAGTTAGACCTTTCTCACTATATTCTCCCTGTGAATGCTGCCTGCTATTAGTTAAGTGAGAAGGGTGGGATTTCACAAGGATCCTTATGTTAAAATAGTAATACCTCACTTTAGCAGTATCACTATGTATTCATGTCTGCATTGTCTAGCAAACATTATCACTTGTTGCATGTTTAAAAAGGAAGGTGGGCACCTGTGGTTACAAATGTACTATTTGAAGCCCCTCTTTGTGTCTTCAGAGACAGCTTAATCTAGCCTTTTGGTTAAGGCTAGAGCTATTGGTTTCATGGATTCCCTGCTGTCCTTCCCCCTGAATGGTCTGTGCTTTTTTAGTAAACACTCAAAATGCAATGAAAAAAATAATCTTATCTTCATCTGGAGACAAAACCCATTATAAAAATACAGGCAGAAAATAAACAAGGTTCAAAGAGAGTCCAGTATTCCCAAAGGTAAGCAATGCCCATCCATTGAGCACTGATGAAGCAGGAAGTGGAGAGTGTAAAAATTCACCAGGACCCAGGCCTGTTAAAGCAGATATAATCAGGGAAACAAAAAAATCTATGTAGATCATTCCTTAAGTGGGTCCCTTGTAACTAGAGCTTCTGACTCCCACAATTCCACCCCCTCCCTTATAATTTCTACCTCCTTTAATCCTTCAGTCTTTTCTTCCAGTTAGGAACAAAACAATAATTCCCATTACCCCCTCCTCCTTACTGATAAGGAGATATATACTGAATAGCAAACCCCTCTAAGTCTCATTTGTCCTTGTCTATAGCAACAGCTCCTTTCTGTTCTGACAGTCTGTGATTTTAAATTTATCAGTCAATATCTTTTTCCAATAGGCATTTGGCTTTATTAGGCTTCACTAAATTTTGAGTCCATACTATAGTTCATATTTATCCCCCAGTTTAGGGGTAGACTGATTGGCAACTTTAAGAAATGTATTATTTTTCTTTTTCCATTAACCTTCAATTGTGGACATATCCACAGTCACTGTAGTAACTTCTTCAAGAAGTGGGATATAAATTAGGCTATTAGAAATGTCATGGGATGTGAGACAAGGGAACTGAATTCTCCTCCTTATTCCTATGAGGTTTTCACCTAGGGAGTGGAGAGGAGAAGAAAGGAGAGGACCAGATTCTTTGACCTCTTAGAAAATGCTTCTGGTCAACTGCCATAGTTGCTTTGTTAAAGCTAAGATTTCAATTTATTAGTCATGACTGCTGGTGAGTGCAAAGTAATATCCTTGAATTTCACAAGTAGCTATGAGTTACAACTTCTTAGTGAAATTGAGGCTATTGAAGGGGCATTCTTAAATCTGAAGTTGGCATCAGAGAGGGCAGTAGACAAGGTCTTTCAGAACTGGGCCCTTTGTGCCTGCTCACACCCACACCGTTTTTACAGAATGAAGTCCTCAGCTGAGTATGACTTTTAGTTATGCTAACTGCTGAGAATAAGACCCAAGTTCCTAAACTTACTAAGCGTTGTTCTATAGACTTACATTAGCCCAGAGTTTGATCTGACCATTGGGACTTTGGCTGGAAGATTACACTATGTTCATGACAGCTGCTTCTTCCTCTGACCAGCTCCTTTATGGTTTTAGAGAGCCAAGGCAACCAGGAACCTCATGCCAAAGCATCATGGGGTGCCACGAGAGGAGAGTAATTCTCTCCCTCATCTCCAGCCCATCGAATGCAGGCTTTATCATGGGCTTTCTTCACTTGTCCGAGGGAGAACAGAACAGATAATGGTGATCTCATTCACAACCAAATACATGACTCAGGGCAAATTTTTACTCAATATGGAAATTATTGGAACTTATTTTTGGCAAATGTTGGTAAGAGGAAACACCTCATCTCTTTTGTAAATATTCTTGTATATTTACCTTTCTGTGCCAAGAAAACAGCCCTGGGGTTGACAGGCTGTATATTGTGTAGAATCCTAAGATTGGTTTTACTTTTTTCCAAAAGGTTTATAATTCTTGGAAGAACATTAATCTAGCACTGCTCCCAGTTCTTGACTCACAGAATGAATGAGCCCTTGCCAGGCCTATTTTATCTGAGTTTTGGCAGGTGGAATAGCTAGGGCAGATTTTCTGGCAGCCAGGAAGGCAGGCAATTGTTCTCGGCAGTCTCGGCTCACAGGGAGGCATCAATTCACTGGGAAAGGAGTCGAAGACAAATGCAAATAGAAATGTATATAAACACAAACCAAAGACAGAAATTTTCATTATGTTAATTGCCCCATAATTTGGATAATAGGTAAGGCTGGCTGTGAATGCAGTTGTTTTACTAGTAAGTTGTTGTCAATACAAAGCCATACTGCAATGAAAGGAACATGCCATAGAGATCATCTTCAGATTTGTTTCCTACTGTGGAATACTCAGAGGCCAACTCAAAATTTAGAGTAAATAAACAAGCTTACAAAGAAATGTCCTTGTAAAATTGATTGCATGATTTTTTAAACTAGCTCTTTAGTAAGAACATATTTTATGTTTTGGGAGCTTCATGTGATTAAAAAAACAAACAAACTTGGATTTGAAGTCAGAAGATCTGGGTTTACCAACTGATCGTGTCATTAACTACCTTTGTGATTTTGGCCAAGTCATTTAAAAGAAGGCAAGAGAGGGGCAGCTAGGTGGTTCAGTGAATAGAGCACCGAACCTGAAGTCAGGAGGACCTGAGCTCAAATCTGACCTCAGACACTTAACACTTACTAGCCATGTGACCTTGGACAAGTCACTTAACCCCAATTGCCCTGCCTTACCCCCTCCAAAAAGCAAAAAAAAGAAGGTAAGAGAGAACATTATGCTTCTCTGTCAAGTTAGATGTTGTAAATTAGCAACTACAAGGTAGGAACCAGAAAGGGAATCCCAGAAAGCTGGCAGAACGAAAGGTACCTGAGAGCAGCTCGTTCCTCCAAAGACCATAGCACACTAGTTATATGTCCCCTAGATCCAGAAAACACAGCAGGAACAGAAGGATCTTAGAATGATAGAGACAGAGATGTACAGCTAGAAGGACTCTCAGGGCCCCTTTATCCTAATCCCTTCTTTTGACAGAGGAGGAAACTGAGCCCCAGGTAGGTAAAGGGACTTGCCTAAGATCACATATAGAATCATAGATCTAGAACTGGGAGTGACCTTAGAGGCCATCTAGTCCAATCCACTCATTATAAAGTGAAGAAAATTGAGGCTCAGAGAGGAGAGGTTTCTTGTCCAAGGTCAGACGGGTTAGTGATAAAGGCAACATTTGCCATTATCCTCTGACTCCCCATTGGAGGATAGTTCTTAAAGGAAAAAAGTGAAGACCAGCTCACTAGCTTGTTGCACTTGGAGCTTACCAACACCTCTTGCCCATGGTTGCACCCTGTTCTTATAGGCCACCACTCATGTTACCTCTATGACTGCTGCAATTTTAGGCACCTGACTTGTAGTTAAGCCTATGACAGTGTCCCAGGGAAAACGTATTAGCAGTGTGAGTTGATGCCCATGAATCAGAGCAGCCTTCAGGAGCTGAGGAAGAGAGAAATACCTGCATGACAAGAAAACAAAAGAAAGAAGAGACCAGAAAGGCAGCACTGCTCACAACAGTACAGCAAAGGGGAAGCAAGTAACTACTAGCAGTGAGACAGAGGTTGAGAAGGGACCCAAATATAGAATATCTCTGAGAACTCCTCTCTGCAGTGGCCTCAGATGCCCTCCCCTGACTTCTTGTGGACCATCCCTCTACTACTGGCTAGCCGAGGGACCTGAAAAAGTCAGGAGCCAAGAGTGCAGTGGAGCCCATACGTGTGAGACTAGGAAGAGTGGAGGATAGGCTTTCCAGCAGTGGGCAATAGCAATGTCCGTCCAGGTCAGATATCTGAATGACGAAAAGAAAGGACAAACATTGGGAAAAAGAATCATGTCAGTGAATAGTACTTTGGGGGAAAAATAAAATCTCTTGTAGAAAACTGAAGATAACCCCTTGAGACAGCAACAAAACATTTCTAAAAACTTCCAGAATGACTCAGAACAGTCAAAGAAAGAAGGACCCCAATCAGAGCTTTCAAGCAAGAGATCAGCGAGCATTTCACTCTTGCTACCAGCACAGAGACTTCAGGTGTGTTTCAGCTTGACTTTTCTCTGCTCCATTCGGTAGAAGAATGTAAGCTTCTTGAAGGCACTTAACGTAAAGCCTAGCACATAGTACGATCTTAAAAAATGCTTGTGGAATTGACTTGATCTCTGTGCTTCCAGACTGCCCCACCCACCTTGTGCCAACCATCTTCCATGAAGCTGTTCCAAGGATCTTCCTAAAGCACAGGTCTGATGGCACCACAACCCTAGTCAAAAATCTTCAGTGGCTCACTCTTGCCTCTAAGAAAAAATACACGAGCTTCAACCTTATATATGAAGTCTCTTCAGCCTACATGTCCTTATTTCCCTTGATCCCTTTCACATAAGTCCCTGTTTCAGCTAGACTGGTCTATTAGCAGTTTCTCAACTTAGGCCTTCATCCCCCCGCCCATGCCTTTGTACTGACTCTGTCCGTGTGCTTGGATAATATCCTCTCCTATCTTAGCATCCTCCAAGGATAAGCTCCAGTTCTACCTTCTGCAAAAAAACCTTTGATAGTCCCTTTACCTCTCAGAATGATCTCTCCTCAAATTAACTATATTTATCTATTTAGATATTGTATTCCCGCTACTAGGAAGTAGGTTCCTCGAGACCAGGGACTATTTTGTTTGTCTTTATATCTCTAGCATCTAACAAAGTGCCTTTTATATGACATGAACTTTCAAATGTTTATCAAATTAATTGAATGATTTTGACTGGCCATGAATGGCTCATAGGCCAGTTGAAACCTGTGATGAGTGAGCAGATAAGAGCTTTAAGCCCTAGCTACTGGTGATGAGTGTGACACCGTATCCATAAAAGCAGCAGCTCAGAGTACTGGAATTAGAGTGTGGGGAACGGTGGGCAAGATAAATGCTTATCAGCTCCCAGTGATCTTCAAAAGAGAACAACAGAGTTGCCATAGGACTGCAGAAGGACCAGTGTCCCAGTTTTCAAAAAGTGGCAAAAATGTAATCCACAAACCATAAGACTGTGAACTTGTCTCTGATTCCTAGAAAAATTATAGGAGACATAATAGTTAAAGGCAGGTCTATAAAAAAAAGAAAGGATGAGCAGAGAAAATCTAGCAAGACTTCCACCGGAACAAATCGTGTCAGGCTAAAGTTATTTTCTTTTTTGATAATGTAATGCTAGCGATACAGTTTACTTAGATTTTAGCAAGACATTTGACAAAGCACTTCATACTATCTCTGTAGATGAGATGAAGAGGGATAGGCCAGCTGATGGACAGGTGTCATTCTAATCAATTGAATGACCACACCCAGTGTGAAGTCGCCAATAATGGTTCAGTGTCAACTTAGAAGGAGTTCTCTCTCATCCCCAATTTGGCCCTGGAATCTGTCCTTGGTCTTGGGCTGTTTAACAGTGATTGGGATAATGAAAGATGGCCAGTTTATCAAATCTTCAGCAGATACAAAGATGGAAGAGATGGCTAACTTGGATGACAGAACCAGAGTCTGAAAAGATCTTAATATGTTGGAAAGTTATATAAAATATATGAGGAGATATAGTTGGAACAAACGTAAAAGACCTACATTTGGGTTAAAAATAAACATCTCAAGTGCAAAATGGGAAAGTATGGCTAAACTGCTCATCTGGAAAGATCTGGGGGTTTCAGTGGACCACAAGCACAATATGAATTAACCATGTGATTTAACAATCCAAAACCAATAATGTAGTCTTAGGCTGTATTGAGATGTATAGGAACTCTGCCCTGGGCAGATCAAATCTGGAGGGCAATCAGAAGGGAAAAAAGGCCTTAAGGTCATGCCATCTGAGGACTGGCTAAAGGAACTGGGAATGGGAATGTCTAGCCTAAAATAGAAAAGATTTGAAGGGGGCATGGGGATAAGATAATTTTGTATTCAAGTATCTGAAGGGCTCTCTTGCCTAAGAGGGTTTAAACTTAACTCTGCCCAGCCCCAGAGGCCAGAACCAGAAACAATGGGTAGCACAGGTATGGAGGCATATTTGGACTCAAGGTCAGGAAAAAACTTTTTAACAATTAAATTAGAGCCTAGTTTGGGTTTTTTTTTTTTAGTGGAATGGGTTGCCTTGGAATTAGTGAGTTCCCCTCATTGGAGGTATTCCAGAAGACAGGATGAGTTTTTGTAGTGGGTATTGTAGAGGAGATTCTTGGTGGATTGGATGGCTTCTGAGATCCCTTCCAAAGATGTAATTTTATGACCCCTCAGTCTATTGTCTCCACTAATATATGAAGGAGTTTGAAGACTCTAACTTTTGAGCTCCCTGCCACCCTAAGTCATGTGGTACTTTATAGGAAGTCCACATTTTTTCCCTTCAAATTTCCCTCATCCTCTCACCTAATGATCCTTAAAAAGGCCCTCCACTTCATTTCTTGCCTTGTTAATCTGCTTATTCATCCATGACCTCATCTCCAAAAATAGCTGAAGTGCACGCTGCTGTCTCTGGGCTGGAGCCAAAGTCAGGGCCCTTATTACATGTTGCCTAGACTGTGGCAGCAACCTCCTAACTGCTCCTCTCCTATCCTGTAACCTCCTTGCCATCTGGTGGTAACAAAATGGCAACTGTAGATTTACACTTAACCAAAATTATATAAAGGCTGCAAGTAGAAACATTTCAAGTTACTATCAGAGATCTGAAACCACGGAGCGCTCTTTTTTCTCATTTACTTCTCACAATACCCCTGTGAAGTAGTTGTTATTATTATACCCCTTTTTATCAGTGAAACAACTGAGGCTAAGAAGTTCACCAACTTGCCAAGGGTCACACAACTACTATGTAAATGTCTAAGGTGGGATTTTAACTCAGGTCTGCCTGACTCCAAGTCCAGGGCTCTTACCCTCTGTACTACCTAACTGCCAACCACCTTATTTTACAGAGGAAGAAACCAAGGGCAAGGGAGATGGAATGGCTTGCCTAAAGTCCCAATGGTAGATTTTGTGGTGGTGGTTGTTGGGCTGTTCAGCCTGACTCTTGGTGACTCCAGTCCTTTCTATGCCATCGATCCCCATCTTTCAGAGTCTGTCCGAGCTCCTATTCATTAACAGAGTATGGGTTCATATCCAGATAGTCAGATTGCAAGCCTAGTGCTCTACACAGTGCCTTCACACAGATCATGGCAAAGGAAAGCCCAAACCCTAACTCATTCAGCTCATGACTATTCATTTTGCCCCTCTTCACTTTGCTGTACATTGTTCGCTCTAGCCACACTGCTTTCTGACCAATTTTTCAGGACTGTCTCATGATGAAACAGGATTGCCCCCTAGATTAAAAAGGAACCCACCAGACTAAGAGAAAAGGACTCATTGCATTGTTGAATAATAGAGGGAGGTTCATGTTTCCAGTAGCATCATGGACTTTACAAGACATAGCACATTTTTACCTATAGAGTAAAAAATTCTAGTCTGAGTGCTTTGGTTATGGATATCAGATACTTTTAAAAATCTACAAACTATTACATTGCTTTATGTGCCTTCTTTTTCTATATATGGAGGAAGACTGGAACTGTCTTAAATTGAGCCAGACAGACCAAGAAATACCTGCAGTTCAATTATGGGCCACAAGGGAAATTTTCAAAAACATCCCTTAATCATTGTTTATTGGAAAATACAGGTGTGCCTCACTTTAGCAAATTCCCCATACAGAGGTAAAGACTTACAGACCATATGTATTAGAGGGGACTGTGAAATCCCCTCAGATTGGGAAATCAGTACTGAATTCCTTTAAGAAGCCAGTTCTTCTTATGCATTTGAATGTTTCTTTCCATATCATTTATTATTTTACAAAAAAGCTAGAAGCAGAGAATAGTTAGGATCCATTGCCACCTGAAGATCTTTGAAGAATTATGATAAAGCTCCCCTTTTAAATAACAGACATTAGTGGGGAAAATTGGTCTCTAACATTTACAGACAACTTTTCAAGAGTACGTGTTCAAAGTTCTGTATCTCCTCTAAATGGCCATCCTGTGGGCTGCCTTCTTTTCCCTTCTAGTCCCTGGTTTATATGACTCCCTTCAATCCAGAAGCTACTTGTATTGTGCTGGGGCACTAAGGCACTAGGGTAAACTTATGTCTTTACCATTTGGCCTACCCTAGATGGTTTTTTGTGGTGATGGTAGTGTGGGAACATGCATGATATCACTTGACAGAGCAAACCCACAGAAATGGAGAGCTAGTCTGCTCTTGCTTCTCATCCAGCAATCAACAAACATTTATTAGGTATCTACTCTGTGCTAGGCATTAGGGATAGGACTACCAAAGTGGAGGAGTCCCTGCCTCAGGACATTTTCATTCTAACTGGGGAGATAACATATAAGATTCATGAAATACTTTCAAATTAGATATAATTGGAGGGGAAAGCATTAGCAACTGGGGGTGAGGGATGGGGACCAAGAAAGGCTTCCTGGAAAAGGTGAAATTAGAGTTGAGTCTTGAAGGAAACCAGAGATAGAATGGCTAGAATGTGTAGAGAGTGGTAGTGTAGAAGACTGGAAGGGTAGGTTGCATTTAGGTTATGAAGAGCCTTCAGTGCCTAATGTAGGAGTTTATATTTTCTCCTGATGGTAGCAAGGAGTCACTGGAATTTAATGAGTAAGGTAACATGGTCAGACCTATGGATAAATAAGTGTTGCTTGTATGTTTAAGATTTTCCTGTTCAGGAGCGGCTAGGTGGTGCAGTGAATAGAGCACCGGCCCTGGAGTCAGGAGGACCTGAGTTCAAATCCAACCTCAGACACTCGACACACTTAGTAGCTGTGTGACTTTGGGCAAGTCACTTAACTCCAATTACCCTCCAAAAAATTTGTTTTCCTGTTCATCCCAAGACTGTAAAGTAAGAGTATTTAGCCTGCTCTCAGGATTAGGCTAGAAAAGTATGTAACCCTGTAATAAAGATGATTGGTGTACGATTCCAGAGGAGATGAGGTAAGCTCAAGAAAGTTGCCTTTTATAAGAAAGATAGGAGAGATACATAGATACTTAATAACAAACTTTTTTTTTAAATATGAAAGTATATCAGCAAATCTTGATGGTGCCCACAGGGTACAACAGTGCTATTCTCTTCAGAAGAGCAAGTCACGGATAGTTTGGGAGAAGAGATGAGCTTTGGACCAAATTTTAGTGATGAGGATCCTAAATTGGTACACAGGAGGGGGAGGACACTAGCAGGCAGGATCATGGCAGGTACAAGGTATGGAGAGAAGGCCTAGTGAGCCCAGTTGGCAAGGCTAGTAAGCCTTGAACCTGGCTGGAGCAGGCTTATACTGGAAGGTGAAGAGAAATGAAGTTGGTGAAGTGTATGGGAAAGCCAATATTAGACCCCAAGAGGCAAACTGAAGAGTTTGCTTTGTCATACAAGGTATAATAAAGACCCCCTGGACCATTTGATGGAAAGCATGGATATATGTATTATCTCTTTTAAACAGATGAGAGAAAAGTCCTATAAAATAGATCTGGGATTTTTTAAATAGTAATTTTATGTTTATGTGACCAGAGAAAAAGCATTTTACATGTCTCTGAAGACACAACTGTAAGGCCCGCTGACAAGTCCCATCAGGAAATTGTCCTGTCAGAAGCCTGCTGGCCTGTCTTTTTGTCATCTCTGATGCGGAACTGGCTCCATACACAAATACAGCCTGTTCATTTCCAGCATTTTTTGCTCATTACAATTCCAGAAACGTGACAGAAAATAAATCTTGAATCTGTTGAAAGCGGGAAAGCATTCTGGTTTGAAGCCTTTTCCCCCAAAGGGTGAGCCTTCTGTTGTCCTGGCAGTACAAATGGTCCATCATGCCTTGCTATTTGGGGCCCATAGGGGACTGGGAACTATTTCCATTTTATTACTTTTGAGTATTTGATTGGTTGACCCTTGATGTCTTTTAAGGCAAATAAGAAAGCAGTTAGAAAGGGGCTCAAAGTCAAAGAAAGAAGGAAGGAAGGAAGAGAAAGAAAAAGAGAGAGAAAAAAAAACAAACCTTCCAGAAGGACACACCCAAACCTTTTATGGAATTCAGAGGCTAGGGAGAAGATTCATTTCTCCAGCTCCAAATGAGACATTTTACAGTGCTTTGCTACTCAAGTCCAATTATGTCTCCTCATTAATGGTTCAAGCACAATGTTTCAAGAACCCTGAAAGAATGCCCATGCTGACACCTAGCCCCTCTAAACTGCTGTTATCCTAGCTCCAATGATTTAATAAATATCTAGGACAAAATCCCCTTAGCTGATGGGGAGGGGGGTGAGAAATAGACCAATCAAGGGAAATGCAGTATCCTCACTTCATGCAATTGATTAGAAAGTCCTGTCTTTATGGGTTTTTTCCCATTTTTAAATGAGCTCTCAGAGTAGTTTACTACTTAAAAGAATCTTATAATGAATCTTTTTCAGGGTAAGAATGATATCCGGGTTCTGTTAATGTCTGCTGTGTGGTAGATTGGACAGTCCCTTGGCTAATTAAAGTTTTTTTCCCCTAAATTTAGGGTTTCTTAAAGCAAGACATATCTGTATACAGGTAACCAAGAGTTCAACCAGAGAAGTGCATGGAAGCAAGAATAATATGTTGAGTGTATATTGCAGACCAACATATACACTGTGTGAATGCAGTTGGAAGCAGGGTCATGCTCAGAAGTATTCTAATAGGGACTTGAAGACATATACAGCAGTATTCTCCTTATTCTCTGTATGTAGCTCTAGGTGCCGTACTTCAGGAATGACATTGATAAAATGGAGAGCATCCATAAAAAGGGAGATCTTGATGGGGAAGAGCCTCAGGATCATGCCATATGAGGTTTTACCAAAGGAAGTTAGAGGGCTTAGTTAGCATGGGGAAGAGATGAGAGGGGCAGAGGGACGTGATAGCAAGCTCCCAATGTTTGAAAGGCCTTCTTGTGGAAGAAGGATTAGCCTTGTTCTGCTTAACACCAGAGGTTAGGACCAGGAGCTGTGGATAAAAGTTGTTAAGAAGCAGATTTAGGCTCGGTGTTAGGGAAAAAAATTAATATTAAGTTAGAACTGTTCCAAAGAGGGGTGGGATACCTTGGGAAATGGTGGGCTCCCTCTCACTGGAGTTCTGTACAGGGAGGCCAAATGACCTCTTAGAAGGTATTTTGTTAATCAAAGAGCCATACTCCACTCTGCCTCTCCTTCATTGTCTCCTGGGTACTCATTCTTTACCAACCTAATCCCTACTATTGATCATTTACACATCTGTAAACTCTCTTTGTCCATCATACCACAATCTCTGATCTAAAATATTTAAAACTGATTTTATTTTACTGTGCTCAATGGGATATTGAATGCAGAATTCTGAACCTCATATGGAATCATTCCTACTGTGGCTGCTTAGGAAATGGGGACAGATAAATGAAGAGCTGGGTTCTGTTTCACATCCTGTGATACAGTAATGGGAATAATCTGAAATGCTTATCTTTGGGTTACTCTCAGGGTGGCCTCACTAAGCAAGCATCACTGGATTATTTTACAACGAAATCTACTCGGGAAGAATGGTAGGGTTCCTAATCTAGAGAGGATTTTTTTCCTTCCTTGAAAGGTTATGATAACTCGAAATGGTAGCTCATAAGAAGCCCAAATCAATATCACCATTGAACTAATCCACATAAGAAGCTTAGCTTCTCAGGAGGTTTCTGAACAGCTAAAACAAAACAAAAATCAGTCTCAAATGAGTTGCCCATATTTTAAAGGAAGTGTTGAAAGTCGTGGCACCGAAAAGCTCTTCTGGAAGCAAAGATAGGTGCAGAATCTTATAAGAACTCTTTATCTTAGCAAATAAGTACTTGAATTTAACCTGTTCACAATAATCTTTTACATATTTAAAGTACCATCTACAGGTGTACAGCGGTCGCCATTTTAATGTGCTGTCCTTCTGTATGCCGTTATGTGTGATAGATGGATTTTGTGTGTGATAGTAGTAATAATGATGAGCTTACATTCATACAACACTTTACATTTATAGGCTGTCTCAAAAAATTTAGCAGTGCGAAACTGTACCAAGACTTTTCAGGGGTCCTGTATTATGTTGTTTGATTTTCACAACAACCCCATGAGGTAGTTGCTATTATTTTCCTCATTACAGATAGGGGAAGTAGGATTGAGAGAGGTTAAGAGATTTGCCCGAGGTCACACAGCTATTAAATGTCAGGGGCAAAATTCTAACTCAGGTCTTCCTGATTCCATGTCCAACCCTCTGGCCACTGCCTCACCATGCCACTTAGGTGCCTAAGGTAATAATAGGACCTAACATTTCACATCTCTTATTAAACGAAATAATACATGTAAAAGTACTTAGTAAGCTTTAACGCACTATATAAATGACAATTGTTACTGTTTTTATCCTAACCTTATAATGATAACAGCTGATGTTTAAACAGTCTTTTAGGTTTATGAAGAAATATTATAGATTGATGAAACCAATATTATCAGCCCATTTTCTAGGTGAAAAATCTGAGGGTCCATTAACTTGATTTCACCAAAGTCACACAGCAAGTAAGTGGTAGGAATAGCTATATCACAGGTCCTCTGTCTTTTTCAGGTCCTTTGCCCACCTATATCAATGCTACCCAATTAGTGAGTGAAGAATGGATTTGAAGTAATCCAGTGGCACTTCCTTGCCTACTATCTCTACTCAATGCCATTCATTCACAAGATACTATGGCTACAGCATAGTGTTTTTCTCTGTGCTTAGGTAGGATGTTATAGAACAAGCCTTATTCTTTCTGACCAGAGAAGGCAGAACCAGGAACAATGGGTGGAGTCTGTGTTCTGCTAAATAGACCCTAGAGCTATCCCAAATGCGGTGAGCTCTCACTGCAGCTTTGTCACATGGAAGCTGCCAGACAGCTTGTGAGAGGTATTGTTCAGGTACCACTTGAACTACTAGATTATGTCTGAGGTCCCTTTCAGCCCTGGGACTTTGTGATTTGGAGATAGAACCCAAGACCTTTCTCTTGGCAAGATGATGCAACTACCCGAGTGAACTGAGTCACTTAGAGTTTGTTTACTCGGGGATATTTTGATGCTGTCAGATGTCTTTAATCCCTGTTTTGGGACAAACAAGACAGCTGTGTTCAATAATAAAGTCTATCCAAGAAGGAGGGGAGGAAACAACAGATAAATGTGTAGCTGTCGGTTCTAGTAAATGAATTGTTTTAATAGCTAACACAGATTCTATGTAATTTGAAGTCCACTGAAATAGACCACTGTTGTCTCTCCCATCCAGGCCCAATGGATGGTCCATGAAGAGGGTTACTCTATTGTGCCACCCTATTGTATTTAATTCCTGGTAACACGGTAATGGGCTCTGGATTGCGAGGCCTGCCTCTGCCAAGCCATTGTATTTAAATTGTCTACTCTCATCAAGCTTTTGAATCAGAATGCCTGGTAGTTGTGAGCTTCCAAGCCTTTGTGAGCTATGTCGGGCTGATAAATAGCGGCTTTATGCAGCATTGCAGATAACACGAAATTTCTCCAGCAAACCCAGGCATGAAATGTGTATATTTCACAATACATTGAGAATGTGTTAACTTAAAGTCTAGTCATGCACATTTAAGAGATGCTTGATTTCTTAATTGTACTAGTAAGTGGCATATCATATGTGCACTATAACCAGTTGGGTGAAATGTAGCTATAAATATCTTAGGAAAGAGAGTTTGAGTTCTTTCAGTAGAATTCCTCTAAATGCAAATTCAGATAATTGTAATGATCAATCATTTACTGGTATGTTAATTTCTTAATGCATTCAATTTATCAGCAGCAGGTTTTTTTCCCTAATTCTAAAGAAGCAAAGCTTAATTCTCTTTTCACTGATTAATTGTAGAGAATTATACTTCTGGCAGTTGACAAAGGGACTTACATGGCTTGCTTCAATACTATTCAAGACATAGGTAAATAATAAAAGTAAACAATTCATGAGAAGTGGAAACATAATTAAGCACAGTCTTATATGAGTTTGTCTCCTCTCACAAGAAACAATCAAGCTAAGGAATGAACTCCCAGTTGTCATAGGAAGAGAAAGATTGGCTAACTGATTCACGGGAAATCTCAGTTGTTCTTTAAACATTTTTTTTTAAATTGACACTTGGTAATTCAGTGAGGAGCTATTAGTCACTTACAATATGCCTATCATTGCACAGGGTTCTGGGGGTAATTTGAAAGGAGTATATGACTCAAGGAGTTTACATTTGAGCTGTAGGAAATCGTGTTCCAATACAATGTAATCCTTTAATAATTCCTGGTTTGGGAAATGAGTGAAACCTGTGCTAACACTTGTGTTCATTGTGTCCATTTTCACTGTGTGCATAGTTTTGTTGCTTCAAAGAACATAATTTGAACTGTAGTATTCCTTTCTGAATTCTAGTAATAATGAGCTATATTATAGCGGGACTGAACTTGTATTCATATTGACTGGAGGCAGTTGAAAATTCAGTAGGTGTGCACTTTCACTTTACTATTGAACATCATTCAAAAGAGCAGTGTCTTCTAACTTCTTGTCCAGAGGACGCCCCTTAGTCTCATGTGACCCCCTGTTGGAGTGCCTATACTAGGCAGACTACTGGAAAGATCTCATTACTAGGTCAAGACTCTTGCTTTCAATTTTGTTTCACTCATTCACTGAGTGACCTTAGGTCTCCTTTTAAATGTCTCTTACTAGTATATTAAGAATCAGCTCAGGTCTCATGGCACTGTTAATCAAAGCCCTGAAAATAATTCGAAACGTGCTGCCTGTCACTGCCCCTATAGAAACTCCTCGAACCAAAGAAGAAAAGTCAAATGGAAAAGGACATTTGCTAGGATTATCAATGATCTCCACATGTGATGAATTCCTCTTGGGCTCTGACCTGTTTGAATATTCTTGCCCTCCTAGAACTGAAGTGCTCTTCCTTCTCTGGGTTTCTTCTTTGGAATTTCTTATTTGAAGAGCAGACTTCAGGAAATAGTAAGATTGACATGTAATTGAAAAAATGCAGTGCAGTGAAGCCCTTTTTGATGCTGGTCTCTGGAGAGAGGTAAATAAAACTGATACCCAAGGTAGGGGATAACTGTACTGTATACGACTTGATCTGAATGTCACTATGGTTCAGGGGACATGATTCAACCCATGGTTTCTACAAGTCCATCAAATAATTTGCATTAATAATCAATTCCACTATAATGGGCATATAGGATCATCACTGTGGTCCAAGTTGGAATGACTTGTCCTGGTTTGAACTTGGGCAAGTCCCTTTCTCTCTGAGTCTCAGTTTCCCCATCTAGAAAATGAGAAAATGAGCCTGATGATCTCCAAAGGCTCTTCTGGCTCCTGACATGCAATAATTTCATGTCTGCCTGATTTCTTTCTTTTTCCATTGCAACACAATTTGCAGAAGAGTATTTCTCTTTGAGTAAATGAAACCTCATCACAATAACTCTTAGGAATGTACACCTCGGAATCATTCCTGTCACTGTGACTTATTGACATTGAACATTTTCATAGTGCTCGCACCTGGTGAAAAATTCACAGCCTTCAAAAGAAAAGTTAGTATGTTTTGAGCACAGGCCTTGCTTTATAGAACCCATCATGACCTCCATGGTTTCTGTCTTTGGAAGACAAATGAATGTTCCTTGGATACATGCTCCCTTGGACACAAAAACTTTTACTTGGGACTGGATCCATTTGTTCCCTGATCAAATTCATGATTTCATGATGCTTGGTGATCCTTCATATGGGTATTACAAGTTTTCTCTTAATCTGACATGTGAGGACCTTGGCAATCAAAATATTTCACCCAAGAATTTACTTTCTTTTTTCTTTTTTTGAATTTCATCAGATGAGGGAAATCTGTGAATTATTGTGGCAATTCTAAATGCTTCATTAACACATTAGCATTTTGGGAACCTTTTAATAGATTTTCCCCTTGTTCTTTATGCTCTCCTCTCTTTTTTCTGTGTGTTTATCCTGCCTTCTCCTAGAATGTAGATTGCTCAGGCCAGACTTTTTCTCTTATGTAGTGTTTCCTTCCATGGCACTTGTACAGTGTCCCGCACACTGCCTCAACATGCACTGTAAATTTCTGAATAGACTGTACTGTAATCCTTACAACTCTCTATAAATGCAAATTATTCTTTGGATTATTAATACCCCCCCAAAAAAAGACTCTTGCAATGGAGAAATACTTTCATAAATTTAGAGTATGCCTTGATTAAATTTAAAAATTAACCTGACAAACAAAACACTTAGCAGATAAGAATCCTTTAGTTTATCATTATAATTTGTCAAAATTAGAATTTATTTTATGAAACCAGGGCTTTAAACTTTACTATTAGTTTACATGTTGCTTGGTGTCTCAACCTTAATTTTTCACTCCTTAATTTGGTGAGTGCCTTCTAGAATATGGCAAGTTCTCTGGTAGCCCCACTTATTACAGATGAGTACCTTACTTGTTTGCCTGATTTCTAGGAACTTGGCTGACTTCCGTGCTTCCTTCCCTCCATGCCTAGCTCTTTCCTCACTCTCTCCTTTCCTTCCTTCCTTCCTTCCTTCTTTCCTTCTTCCCTCTTTTCCTCCCTTCCCTTCCCTTCTTCCTGTGAATTTTTCCATTTTTAACATTGGTTTTTTTCTCAGGGATTTTACTGAAGAAAAAAATCAATGACATATCCAGCTAGCCAGTTTGGACTGAATGGGTATTCAGATAGATTCCAAGGGCCAGATACAGATGGTGATTTATTGTGCATACAACTTCTAAAGAATGCCTTCATTTGAGCATTGATGTACAATTACTCACCAGAAAAACTCCAGTTTTACAATTTAGCTAGGAAGTTGTAGAAATATTATTTTACTAAGGAATAAAACAATGGAATTTCTACCTATTCAAACCTATATAGTCTTTTTGCTTTGGAGAAGGATGTCAAAATTAGCTCTTACCTAATTTTTTATTGTCACCGATCTTAGGCATTTCCCCAGTTTTAAGAGCTATTTTTTTCTTTTGGTAGCTTTTATTGTTACACCATCTTCATTTCTGACTATATCTTTCTTCTCTCCCCCAAGACATCCCTTTTAATGACTGTTTTATTTTTTTATTTTTTTTAAAGCAATTGGGGTTAAGTACCTTGCTCAAGGTTACATGGCCAGGTGTTTCTGGGTGGGTGCTAAGTGTCTGAGCCCCGGATTCACTCTCCAGGTCTTCTCAACACTGGAGCCGGTGCTCTTACTCACTGTGCTACCTGGCCGCCCCTTAATGACTGTTTTAAAAAAAATCATGTTTGGGCCTTCACCCTTATGAAAAAGGCAAAATTCAGGTGGAGAAAGTAAAAAAGGAACTTATTAAAACACCAAGACAGAAAAGTGTTGGTGGGCTGGTCACTGGGACCCATCTGGGATTCAAACTGAGAATTGCTTTTACAGACAACTTTTTGTAATAAGAGTAAGACAGAGCTGATAGCTACATGTTTCTAAAGGCCATTGTGTCTCAGCTCCCCTCCCCCATTGCCACATCCTAGAAAAATGAGATTAGAGGTAAGGGGGAAGGGGATGAAAGTAAATGTGACTGCATGCTAACTATTAGGTAATTCAAAGGACAGGACAAAGGATCCATGGCACAGACTGATTGGTGCCTCCCCAACAGACTGATTAACATGAGCCAGTAGGACAAGCAAGACTAGAAACAACAGCATCACTAGGACGGAGCTAGCACACATTTCGGTCGTTTCCCCCATAGTGCAAAGCATACACATGGTACAGTGCCACAGTGAGAGCCATATCAGCCCTCTCTCCTCTGCTCTGACATCCCAATTTATGTTGCCTGGAAATGTGAGAGTCCTTTGCTCGAAGGCAGGCACTGAAACCATAAACAGCCCACATCTCCATAAGGACACGAAAGGAAACCCATAAACAGATGAAAAGTTCTCTACACAAAAACATATCTTTAGCCCATAGGCTTGGCACTTCAATATAGTCATTCTGCAGGTGTTTAAGTGGTAAATGCCCGCTTTCACTGTCATTACCCCTTATCACAGTTTCCTTCTACAAGGAGTTAGACTATTGACAAGAAAGGCAGGTAGAGACCATAGGAAAGGCCTTTGATTCAACTCTGTGGGCAAACTATGAGTGGCAAACATGCATTGAAAAGGCCTTAGTTTTTACAGTGGCATCAGTCCAAACAGAAACAATAAGCAGCTTACAGAACAGGTAACAGGTATAACACACACATACACACACACACACGAGCTAACACAATAAACAAAGTTACAATAGGTTAATAAAGAAACCCAAAATAGCAGTAGCTTTAGGGGTCTCAAGTCCCTTTGTAGCATCCATTATTGTTAGGGGTCTGGTAAGCACTCTCTGTTCATCTCTCCAATAGCTGCATATGGATCATGACAGGTCTACAGAAGCATTTTGTCAGCCATTTCCAGGGTCAAGGTCACTTGTAAAGATTCTCTAGATAATGCTGCTAAGTCCTACTAGTGATAAGATTTTGCATAATTTATTAAACCATGACAAAATCTAATCAGATAGGCTTTCCAGTAATAAGTTCATGTAGTAAGAACTGACTCAAACTGCATGGGTGTAACCCTTTTAACAACAGAACTATAAGAACAACAAATTAGGAACTCATCATTCACCTGAGACTTCAGAGAATCCCAGTTTTTTTCAAATCATTTGCTCTTGCTATCTTTACCCAAATTCTGTATTTGATATAGACAATGCCATCCACAAGCTGAAGGAAGAGGACCTGACTTGGAAAGTGAGTCCTCCTGTCCCTTAATATTATCACACAAATACTTCACAATAGGAGAAAAAAGAGACATGATCTAAAATTCTTCACAATTATTTATGTAATTTTATGTGTAAAAAACTTTAATCTGATTTTGAGAACTTATTAGAAAATATACTCAAGTCTGTTTATCCCACTAAAAACATTTGGAAGTCAATTACATCCATATACATATGTGTGTATATATGTCAATAGACACGGTAGATATGCACACATACACACATATCCTAGTTCTTAGAGAAAGCAGTCTAATCATATTTCTTTTCCAACATTTATTACTCCATCAAATTGCAAAAACTTTTACATCTGTGTCTTATCCCCCCCATTTTGAGGACATACATATTACCCTCTTTTCATCTTAAAAGAATGAAGTACTTTAAGGACCTATTTTGATAGAGGAATATATAACTATTAGCAAGGGGATGGCAATAAAAACTCATTTACCTAGTCACATAGGATATGGAGTTGACCACAAGTACTGGTTAATAATAAGAAGATCTTTCATACTTGCCTCCTATTAAAGTAACTCAGATGTTTTAGTATTGATCTATTTATTAATAAATTTAGTAATGCAATGACAAATTCCACTGTTGACCTGTCATGATTATAGAAATTTGCTATGAGAGGAAAAAGAGAGACATGGTTATGACAGTATCCAGACTGTTCCTGCAGGGGTACAGATTTATCTGACACAAGCCATAATGGGAAAAACTCCTTTAAACTGTATTTGATTCTAGGCAAGAGTCATAGGTAACAGTAAGTCACACAGAAATGTTACACATTATTTTTAGGCTATTATAAACCAGGCTCAGAATTAACCAGTTGGGAAAATTTCCTATTCAAGAAGGAAATAGTACAATGAGGAAACTGAGTCAATAGGATTCTACTTTTGTCTACACAGGGTCAGCCCCTCCACTTTTACCAGGGCAGACATCTGTAGCTGTTCTCAGACCACACTCCCTTAGGGTGGCACATGGCATTCCCTTTGAATGGTGGACTGTTGGCTTCATTACAATTCAGACAATCATACATGAAATAAAAACTTAGAACAGTATTAGATTGCAGTCCTATGAGATTTTACATCAAACAGCAAAATTTCGCTAATCACAGCTTTGGGCTTGGTTGTTATTATTTTTCTCATGTTGCAACAATAGTTAACGATGAGAAAATATAAAGACATTTCATTTATAAATTTAAAATAATCACATTCTGCAGTTTCACACATACACTGAATACATGATAGTTAACTCAACCCCCCCCCCAAGAAAAATTCTGACCACTGTAAGTCTCTAGACTATTGACCAATTAGCCTATATATTGTCTATTAGCCCCAAGGCAAAATGAATTTTTTTTAATATAAGGGTACCATTTATTAACAACTTCATAATTTCTATAAGTGGTAGCTAAATAATTTAAAATGAATTTTACTATAAGCAACCTTGTACATTTCCCCACTTTGGCTGGGAGTGGTCCTAGTTTCTCACACTTCAGAATTTTACAACATGCTTTCAGCACGGCTGATAAGATCTTATGACCTTTCCCAAGAATAAAGTCCCAAGGAATCCCATTAGATTAACTTATGGGTTTATGGGATTTATGCTACTTTTCTTCCAACAGTAAGTTATTAGTATTATCTACTTTAAAACAAATATACCCCATTAAATATCTAACAGCTTCCAAACATTTTGACAACATTCTTTTAACAGCTAAATTCACAATCTAACAGCATCCAGATTAAAAGGGAAATTACTTTTCTAACAGCATTTTTGATACAATGGTTTTTCCAAATTTTACAATAAAAGAAAAATTTTAGAAACACAATAACACCATACATGATATCATATTTAAAACATGAAACAAAACTCAGCCAGGGGGATAGCTATTCAGTCTAATTAATTTCCAAATTATCTTATGTAGGAAATCATTTATTTGATCAATTTTGGCATTCAATATTGATTGCATTCAAGACCAATAAAGAGTATTTACATTTACTAATGTTTATATAGTACTGGTCATATGCCAGGGACTGTGTTAAGTACTTTCCACCATGGGTTCCTAAAAACAACCCTGGGAAGTAGGCACTCTTATTTTCCCCTTTACAGATTAGGAAACTGAGGTAATAAGGGGTAAAGTAACTTGCTTAAGGTCACATACCTAAATACATTTCTGAGACTGCATTTTAACTCATGTTTTCCTGATTCATGCATTTTCCAGCATATTGCTTTAATGTAAGATAGCAAATGTATTTTATATTAAGTTATGATTTACCACAATTTCCCTAATAGAAGAATATATCTCACTGTAAATGAGATATTATGATTTAGTTTCAGGACAAATTTGAACCAAATCAAATCTGGATTTATAATCACTAATAGTATAACCTTCAAAATCTCAATTTTCCCAAGGGCAATCAGCTTCCAGCCCTGCAAATTTCAGGGCCCACTATTTTCAGTTACCTCATGTTCAAAAAACCATTGATAATACTCTCACCTCCCCACAATCTTTTCTCTTTTTTTTCTTTTTCTTTTATTCCTTTTCAAATCACCCAATGAGCCAAATCAGTTCCTTTTGTGTTCTTAACCTAACCCCATGCAGAAAGGACATACCTCACCTTTCCCCAAGGTTTTTCACTTTTAACTGCTGGAAAGCCCAAGGAACATAGGGAGGGGCTGCAAGTGGCAAGCTTACATTCCCATCGCCCCTCCTTTGAAGCTTTTGAGGTTCTAAAGATTGGGATACACCCTTTGATTGGTCTTTCAAGGATAAAGTACTGTCTGTCTAAAATAACTAATAGACATTGGTGGAGTAGTGGTTAGAGTGTCAAGCCTTGAGTTAAGAAGACCTGACTTCAAATTTGTTCTCGGACACTTGGACTAGCTTTATGATGTTGGGCAAGTCACTTACCCCATTTGCCTCAGTTTTCTCATCTATAAAATGAGCTGGAGAATGAAATGACAAAGTACTCAGTACCTTTGCCAAGAAAATTCCCAATGGAGTCACAAAGAATTGGACATGACTGAAAATGATTAAATAACAACAGTTTCTCTTAAAGTTTCTCAAATCTTCATCTCAGTGGACTCAAACCCTTCTCAAACCTCTTTCCAAACTCCAAACCCCCATTACTTAAACTAACCTTTCATTTTACAATAAGTTCTCAATCGATTCCATACAAAGAGAAAACCAATGGTTAAGGATAGGGTTGGTGTGTGGGGGGGGTGAGGTTGAAGGGTTATTGTTCATCAAAAGTAACTAGCAAGTCAACTAAGTCTGGCAATAGATGCAGTGTTACACAACACATTCGTAGTCCCCCAACTCTTTTTAAAGAAGGAAGGGAGGTATATTTCTCCTCTCTTCTCTGAGGCCAAATTTAGTCATAATTACAGACATCTAGGCTTTATTTTTTATTTTTTTTCCTACTTACATTTTTTTGGTCCTTGTGTATATTGTTTTCCTGATTGATTAGTTTACTCTGGATTGGTTCATATATTTCTTCCAAGGCTTCTTAAAAGTCTTCATATGATATTCATCATTTCTTATAATATAATCTATTATATTATATTTCTTATAATATAATCTATTACATTTATTTTCATCATTTTGCCTAGACATTTCCTAATTGATGAGTAACTACTTTATTTTCAGTTTTTTGCTACCATAATAAATATAGCAATGAATATAAAAATATTTGGTATGGATAGGGATTTTCTCCTATTTTTGACCTCTTATTTGCTTAGCAGTCAAATCTCTGAATCAAAGCATATAGATAGATATTTTTGTCACTTCTTTAGCATAATTCCCAACTGCTTTCCAGCAATTTTGGACTAATTAACATTTCCAACAAGGTATTTATGTCCCCGTATTTCCACAGCCCCTTCATCATTGGCCTTTTATCCTTTATCAACTTTGTTAATTTCTGGGTTTGAGGAGAAACTTCAGGGTTTGGTTGATTTGCATTTCTCTTATTATAGATTTAGAGCTGTCTCTTATTAGCTGTTGCTAATAGTTTGAAAATCCTTTGAAAACTAATTATTCTAATCCTTTGACCACTTAATTATTGGGGGGGGGGAGAAATTTATTAAAGCAAAGCTTTCAAAGCATGCTCCATTCCTAACATATAAGTAGTTTGCATTAAATAGAAGCCAGTCTTTTCACTTGTCCATTGTGTAAATGAAGGACTGGTAAGTCATCTAAACATGTCACACTTATTCCCTGTCATGAGGATTGTTTTCATGCTTATATAACAACATATCAGATAATTTCAAACTCAAAGAATTATATAACCACTTACCTGACACCATGAAGACACATACACATAAACAGTTAAGTAGTTTGTAGAATCGTGGGGCTGTGTTTTGTTTTAAATTGCAGACAGTGAAACTGTGGGTAAACGTAAGAATAGGTAGCATTTTTCAAAATGTGGAAATCAAGCCTTGCACAGTGAATTTCCATTCAAATGCAGGAAGGAAAGGATCCTATGGCTTTTCAGAAGAATGTCTGCCTCATTATTAATTTTATTCTTTTGTCTTCATGAATCATGTTGAGGAACTCGGATATTTCTCTATCATTATGAGCTCTCATTCTTACATTTCCCCCTGTGCCTTACTCCTCCTAACTGGGGAGACATTGTGGTACAATAGATATAACATCAGGAGACCTATGTTCAGACCCTGACTACCCCTGTGATCTTGGGTAAGTCCCTTAATTACCTTGGACTTCAGTTTATAGAACTGGAGGAGTTGGGACATCTTCTAGTTCCATTTCTTTTCTTTCTCTCAGTTTGCACTCTTTGGACTGTGTGTCTCTTTCCCCTGGTTACTTACAGTATGAAAATAAGTCTTCTTGTCCTCCTGAAAAAGGGACTTTGGAGGTGCTTTCTATCTCAGTCTCTGATCCTATGATCTTGAAGATCTCTTTTAGCTCTCAGTCTCTGATCCTGTGAAATATTCTTCGTCTTTACCATTACAATCCTGCCACTTTTCAGTATTCTCCCAGGCTGACATCACTCTTACTCTGCTTGCACTTTCCACCCTTTCCAACTTGGACCCTGTAGATGAACTTCTACCAGAACACATGAATTCAACTACACACTACACCTTCTGCTCTCAAAATCTCTGCCTCCTTGTCCTGTACCTACACATGCCTTATCAATTAATTCACTGTCACATTGAGGCAGCTAGGTGACACATGGATGTGCCTGGAGTTAAGACCTAAGTTCAAATCCAGCCTCAGATTCTCCCTGTGTGACCCGTGGCAAGTTATTTCCTTGTTTGTCTTAGTTTCTTCAGCTATAAAATTGGAGTTAGGGTTGTTGGGAGGATCAAACAAGATAAATTATGTAAAGATCATAACACAGCACTTAGCACATAGTAGGCACTTAATGAATGTTTGTTGTTTTCCATTTCCCCTTGCCAAAACTCAGCTTCGGATTATCCCCACTACTGGCCTTCTACATTCCTGTTCATGTTCTGCTGAATTATTCTGGGAAGTATCACAAATCCATGGGGACTAGGTCCTCTACAGTCTTTTTATGTAACCTCAATTGTATCCCCATTGTTGTAAAGCCACTCTTTTAATCATACCTGATTAATTCTCTGTTGACTCCCCTTAGCAATTATTTTAAACCAGGGGTGGGGAACCTGCAGCCTTAAGGCCACATGTGGCCCTCAGATCTTCATGTGTACCCTTTGACTGAATCCAAACTTCACAGAACAAATCCCCCTAATAAAAGGATTTGTTGTATAAAACTTGGACTCAGTCTAAAGGCTGCACCCCAGGACCTAGAATGCCACCTGTGGCCTCAAGGCAGCAGGTGCCTCACCCCTGTTCTAAACCTTCTTAGTTCATCTCAGGTCATTCCCTCCCTACTCCTTTTTGGTAGAGGATCTTGCCACTTAACTTACTAAGAAAACAGGCCAGTCCCATGAGCTTCTTGTAGTTCCATATTCTTTATGTCAGAACCTCTAGATGTCATTTCCCACTCTCTCCTTTTTTATTCCAATCTCAGAGGGAAACATGGTCCTTGTCTTTATCAAGACTAACCCCTCTATTTATACATGTGAGCCCATCCCACCTCTCTTATCTAGCAGCTTGCCCCCCAATCATCTCCTCCTTCACCCCCTCTAAATTTTAGTCTTTCCCTTTCCTACTGGCTTCTTTGTTACTGCCTACAGACATGTCTAGGTCTTTTTCTGTCCTTCATAAACAGTTGTTTGACCCTTTAGTCCTCTCAGGTTATCATCATATATTCTTCTCACTTGTATGGTGATATTCCTAGTGGGAAAAAACCTTCAAGACCTCGTTTCTCAGATATATATATATATAGAACTGAGTCAAATTTATAGAAATAAGAGCCATTCCTCAATTGATAAAAAGGATTATAAACAAGCAGTTTTCAGACAAAGCAATCAAAGCTCTCTATAGTCATAAATCATTATTGATTAGATAAATGCAAATTAAAACAACTCTGAGCTACCACCACACATCTACCAGATTGGCTAAAATGACAGAATAGGAAAATGACAAATGTTGGAGGGGATGGGGAAAAATTGAGACACTAATGGACTGTTGGTCAAGTTGTGTATTGATTCAAACATTCTGTAAAGCAATTTGGAACTAATACCAAACAGCTATAAAACCATGTAGACCCTTTGACCAAGCAATACCACTACTAGATCTGAATCCTGAGGAGATAAAAACCAAATGGGAACAGGACCTATATGTACAAAAATATTTATAGCAGTTCTTTTTGTGGTGGCAAAGGATTGGGAATTGAGGCAAAATTATTCTATATGACTGTAATGAAATACTATTGTACTATAGGAAATAACAAGCAGAATGCTCTCAGAAAAAACTGGGAAGACTTACATAAACTGATGCAAAGTGAAATGAGCAAAACCAAGAGAACATTGTATACAGTAACAGCAATATTGTATAATGATCAACAGTTAATGACTTAGCTGTTCTCAGCAATATAGTGATCCAAGACAATTCTTTTGTTTTCTTTTTTTTTTACAAATTAATTTATTTTTAGTTTCCAAGATCCAAGATAGTTCTGAAATACTTATAAAAAAGCTATCCTTCTCTAGAGAAAGAACTGACAGAGTCAGTGTAGATTGAAGCATACTTTTTCTTTATTTTTTGTCTGTGTTTTCTTTTATAACATGGCTAACATGGAAATAAATTTTTAATGACTACACATGTATAACCTATATCAAATTGCTTGCTTTCTCAATGAGGGGAAGAGGGGACAGAGGGAGGGAACTTTGGACCTCAAAAATTAAAAAAAATAAATGTTTAAAATCATTTTACATATAATTGGGGAAAATAATTTTTTTAAAAAGAATAAAAAGCCTTCTCCATCATTCAGTTCCACTTCTCTCACTCACTTCTCAGCCCATTACAGTCTGGCTCCCCCATTCATCACTGAATTGGAACGGCTCTCTCCAAAGTTACCATTCATCTCTAACTGCCAGACCTAATGGCTTTTTCTCAGAGGCCTGCTTCTTCTTGAAATCTTTATGGAATTTGACACTATTGATGACCTTTTCCTTCTCTTGGTTTTTATGATACTCCTTTCTCTTGGTCTATCTTCTGCTCGTCTGGTAACTCCCTTTCCGTGGTTCACTGGCTTATTATATATCTTCCCATTTTTCCACCACAACCATGTGTTTCCTCCCAGGTTCTGTTCTGAGCTTTTTGTCATCCCTTTCTACATGCTCTCTTGGTGATCTCATCAGCTTCTATATTTTTATTTACCACCTCTCTGCCCATGATTCCCAGTATTATGTATCCAGCTTTGGTCTCTCTTCTGAACTCCAGTCCAACATCACTTACTGGATGCCCCACAGACATCTCAAATCCCACATGTCAGAAATGAATTTATTGCCTTTCCTCCTAAACTGATTCCCCCAATTTCCCTATTTCTATTCAGTGTCTCATCATCCTTCCAGTCATTGGTTTTAAACTTTGGAGTCTTCCCCTACTCTTTCCTCTCCCTCAGCCCTTTCCCATAATCACCATGTTTTGTCATTTCTACCTCCACAACATCTCTCTCATCCCTTCCCTCATCCCACATCTTGTCCAGACCTTCACCGCCTCTCACCTGGACTACTACAATTGTCTTTCCCTTCTCTAGTCCGTCCTCCACTCAGCTACCAAAGTGATTTTCCTAAAACAGAAGCACTACCATATCACGCCCTTATTCAAGAAGTTTCAGTGGTCCCCTCATCCCTTGACGATAAAATGCATATTTCCCTACCTGGCATTCAGAACTTTCAAATATGGCTCCAGCCTACTTCTTTAGATGATATATATTCCTCCCCATTTACACACTGGTTCAACTCATATTGGCCTCCCTGCTATTCTCCATGGATGACATGTCATCTCCTGTATCTTTTCTTTTGTATAAACAATGACTCATGACTGGAAATATACTCCCCCCCTTCTACAACTCTTAGCTTCCTGCAAAGCTAACCTCAAATACCTCCTCCTACAGGAGGCATTTCCCAATGCCCCTTAGTTACTTATAACCCCCAAATTGCTTTGTATTTGCTTCTTACATATTTGGCATTTACTGAGATATGTATGTATTGTTGCTGCCAAAATAACAACAGTTTCTAGTAGGCAGGAATAGTTTCAATTTTGTCTTTGTGTGTATAGTGTCTGACTTATAAGGGGTGTTTAATAAATTTTTGATGAACGAATGAATCTTTGTCCAGAGATTCTCTGTATATTTCCAGTTCTCTGGAGGAAAATTGTCCCCAGACCTTTGTGTGGTTTCGTATTTTCTTTTTCTATTTTTTTTTACCTTCATAAGGGGAAGGATTATTCTGGTTTATAAGTTGCATTATCTAGTACAAACACGCATATGTGTCAGTATATATTCATCATTGCTTTAGATTAACTTTCATAGCTAAAGCATCCATTTATTTTAATGTGAGTAAACCACAGAGTAAAAAAAAAAATGAACTAACTTTAATACAAACAATACAGGATCAAGATTAATAGATGGGATCAATAAAAAAGCTGTAATGTCAGTGATAAAATTAGCTCAGCATATGAAAATGAGGAGGTTCAATAAAAATAATTCATGGAGATGACCTATTTGGGGGTGGTATTTTAAGTCATGTACATAAAAGCATGTCATATTATTTTAATGTGGCATTAGTTAAATCTTAGGTCAGAAGTTACTAGAGGGCGCTATTTTACTCCTTTTGTCCAGAGCTAAAATCAGCACTATCTAGAATTGTAGCAGTTAGTAAATGCTTTTGATCATTTGTGATAGTCACTATGGTAATCCATGAATTTGACCTTAATATGAACTTTATAATGGAAAAGAAATATACACACACAGAGAGAGGAAACAATCATCACCTCTCATTCCAACCAGCATTGCCAGCTTCCCAAATATTAATATGGCATTGTATTTCACATCTCAGGTTTCTGTTCCTTTATATTCCTGGTATTCCTTTAATCTGTGGATTTGACCTTGATGTAAATTTCATAATGAAAATGTATATACAGAAAAAAGAGAATCATAATATCTAAACCTACCTTAAAAGTCTGTCTGAAGCATTTATTGAGCACCTGACGTGTTCTAAGTGCAGAACGCTATTCCAATATAACACTGCCATGAAGGTAACCCAGGGTTATCAAAATCTATGTTAGTGGGGCACAAACTCTGGCAAGTTCTGCCATGCTCAGAAAGCTTTGAGTGAGGTCCTAGTAATAGAGTATGTCTTTTTGTCTGAGGATAAGCCTAGAGTTTGCAGTTCTTCAAGGATTGTAAAGAAGTTCATCATAATTAAACTGGTTGGGGTGGCTAGGTGGTGCAGTGAATAGAGCACTGGCCCTGGAGTTAGGAGGACCTGAGTTCAAATGCAGCCTCAGACACTTAACACTCACTAGCTGTGTGACCTTGCACAAGTCACTTAACCCCAATTGCCCTGCCAAAAAGCAAAATAAATAAATAAATAAATAATTGAACTGGTCACTTAATAAGAGATTCTTTGCCCATGGCAACCCATGAAACAAAGAAAAATATAAAATGACTCTTTATTCCTATGCACTTGATTGCAAATCTGCAATAATAATGACAGAGTGGCAGAAGGGGGGAGAGGGAGTACCAAAAAGAACACAGATTTGAGATGTTCTATGATAATTAGCTCAACTTTTAGTACTCTAAATGTGAGATCCTTGTCCAGTGACCAATGAATGGACGTATCACAGGAATAACTGAATCCTATAAATTTTGACATTCTCACTCTGAATGAAACCTAACAATAATGGATAGTTTACCAAAATAAAAGAACGAATGGTTCCCATCTTTTCCTTGGAGAGGCAAATAAAGGAGATGTCATGATTTGGGTTCAACATCATAAAAAGCTTCCTTACACTTTCTCTAATCAGAATAGGCTACTTTAGAGGTAGTGAGCTTCCACTCCTTAGAGGTCTTCAAACAATGCCTTGTTAAGTATGTTAGAATGGGAATACCTCCAGTGTATGGGTTGGAATAGTCAATGAGGCCCCTTTCAGCTCTCAGATTTTGTGATCCTGTCATAGTAAAATTGGTTTTATCATTCAGTCAGAGGGGGAAAATAATTTCATGGGATACTGGGTTATTTCAAAATAGCCCACATGATAAGCATCTCTAAAAATGACCACTATGAAGATAACTGCAACTTATTTACCATTATCTCTTTTTGAGGATAAAGTGGTAGAAAACATCATTGCTGAATTCTGTAAGGCCCACCAAATTATATCTGTATCTGTATAAATAGAGATAGAGCTATACACATATGTATGTATATGTGTGTGCTTATAAAGTGAGAGGGCAAAGGGAAGTACTGGGTTTTCAATCAGGAAGACCCCTCCCTACTTTTCTAATCTTCTTACACATTAATGCCCTCACATACTCTTTGGTCCAAACACACTGGCTTACTTGTGGTTGCTGGCCCTTACACTCCACCTATTCCTTTTTCCTGGCTTGTTCTGGAATTGTTAAGTCCTACTTTCTGCCATCGGTTTCTTGGTCTATCCATCTTCCAGGTCCTTATCTTTTCAGATTATCTTGGACCTACTCTGTATATATCTTGACTATACCTAGTTATTTATATGTTGTCTCCCTCACTGAAAGTTATAGTCCTTGAGGGCAGGAGCTATTTCTATCCTTTTTTTTGTATCCCCAGCATTTGGATGTACTGCCTTGCACATGGGAAACATATAATAGATTCGTGACTGATTCAAACTCTGCTTTTGACACACTGGCTGTGTGAGTCTAGATAACTCATTAAGCCCATATGTACTTCACTCACCTACTTAACATGGAGCTAATAAGTCAAAGACAGGTTGAGGTCTGTTTTGGTGAAAGGATTTCCCCCAGCAAGGGTTTTATTTGCATATGAAGTTATGCTTCAGTGTTCAGTGACGTCAGTGCAATTTGTGTATAGGAGAGTATAACAAAATATGTTGGAAAACAAGACTGAGGAGTAAGAAATATTTGTACACTGTACAAAACCTTAAACCCAAGTATCTTGAATGATTTCTTTATAAAGAAATTCAGAAGTTCTAGACTTGGTGAGCAATAAATAACATTATAAAAAGTGAAATTCTACTTTATAATCAGGAAATGACTGGTATTCAATACAGGAGCCATTTCCAAATCAGTCATCTATATACATTCAAACCAGTGATTTGTTAGGACAGAGATAAAGATAATTGCTAAAATTAAAAAATAATATGATAGGGTATGCAGTTGAGATAGTTACCACCTTACCATTATAAACAAGCTTGCTGATACTGCAAAATGGGAAATGGAGAAAAGAAGAAACATTCATATAAATGATCACCATTTCCAAAGGAAGGTATTCCAATGTAAATCAGCCATGAGAAACTGCCTAAAAGTTTCCTCAGTGAGCAAATATTTGACCTCATTGCTCAGAAGAGAGAGATGTAGGCCAAGGACATACTGGCTTAGATTATAAATTTATTTGTAAAATCTTACAGTGGAAGATGCTGTTAAGTTTTCAGTAACATAACTGTACTTTGGTACAAGGGAAGGGTCACTTGGAGTGGGGGGAAGTAACAGCCATTAAAATGAAGATCATCAGTGAAACACTTTCCCTCTCCAAAAATATGATCAGTATTTTCTTATTAAATAGTAAGAAACACTAGAGGGACAGAGAAATTTACAGAAAGCTTGGTGAGAGACTAAATTCAGTCAAACCATCCTGAGAGTGTTTGAGGATGAAACTAGAAGGAAAACAACAGTCAAAATGGAAATAATTTGTCATGGTTTCTCTAGAAAATTCTTTTTGCCATCGATGATAGTGGAGCCACTGCTTTTAGACTTTAACAACATAGTTTCTGTTGTGCTGCATAAGAAAGCATAAATTGCACTAAAGAGAACAAAGATGTGAAAAGCAAATGGACCAAAATAAACTTATACAGAGGTAGTCTGTGCTAGAGGGGACATAGTTTTCAGGGCATCGAGAAATCATTTTGAATACATGTAAAGCAGAGTGGTCTTAAAATGATCTTCAGGGGCAGTTGGTGGTGCAATGAATAGAGCACCGGCTCTGGAGTCAAGAGGACCTGAGTTTAAATTCAGGCTCAGACACTCGACACACTTACAAGCTGTGTGACCTTGGGCAAGTCACTTAACCCCAATTGCCTTGCCTTCCCCCCCAAAAAATTATCTTCAATAATTTGTAGCCCATGCATATGTTAAATCATGCAACATGCTTTTAAAGATACAACAGAGATAACTTCATTGAAAAGCTCTCTGATAAACAGTATGAAACAAGATACAGAGGACAGAGATATATGCTATCTAAAGGTATTTGCTGCAGTCATTGAGGATGCCCAGTATAGAGTCCAAATGGCAGGGAAGATTTCCATTAAGCATAATGGTCATCTTGATGTTCCTGTGCATAAATGACATGCTAATTTTCTCAAGCCCTGGAACATTGAATAGCTTCCTAAATAAGAGCCATGATGACTGAATGAGTTCATCCTAACTGTCCACACAGTTAAAAAAACAGTAGATGAAAAATGGCTAATGACTAGACTGTGATATACAGTTGTATGGAGAACCCATAGATTTCATTCATCACTACGTATATCTTGGACAGGCACTGATGATTAACAATGAATTCAAACTAGAATTAGTTAGAAAAAGAAAAGAAGGTTGGATTGCCTTTGAAAAATTGTGCAATGCTATTGATGACCCCATGTGTCTCCCTGAAACAAAAGCCACATTATTCTTTGGTTACTATATGGCTATGAGTCAAGGAACACCACAGTTTCTGAAGAATTGAAGTTAGAGGTCACCCAAAGGGCAGTGGAAGGGTACATGATAGGTGTGAATAGGCTGCAACACATTGCCAAAGAAAAATTGAGCAGAAGTGACATGAAGAATATTATCAGAGAAATGTACGATGAGGAAAGGCGGTAGGACAGCCATTTAATAAGTGAGGCATAATTGATGGACAACCTCTATGCTCCATTTGCTATCAATACCATGTCAAAAGATCTAGAAGAAAGCCCCCAGCATATATGGTGGATAGTTTATGCAAGATTTATGGGAGGACAGAGATAACTGACTCAAGATAAGGTGCAGGTGGTTTGTAATCTTCTTTGGAAGGAAAACCCACATTGATAAGTTTACAGATCAGTCACAGTATCAATGAATGTACATGAGGGAAAGAGGATCATACCCTTTTCATAGGCCAGTAGGATAAAATGATTCATACTTTAAAGTTATTCTAATTACCTAGTCAGTGTCAAGTGCCCCTCTGTGCATTAAGTGTAATATCAGATGTGTGGAAGAGATACCAAAACAAAGCCATTTGTGAAGTTGTGGAAGGATCACTATATTTGAATTTAGAAGACCATGGCTCAAATCACACCTTTGACACATGTTACCTATGTGACCTTGGGCAACTCACTTAACTTATGGCATTAGTTTTCTCATCTGTACAAAGTAAGGATTGGACTGGACAGCTTCTGAGTTCCCTTTCAGATCTAAATCTATGAACTGGGAAATTGAAGACATTATCCGTACTCTCAAATAATTTATAGCCTTGATTGGGGAGATTAAATAATCAAACAGGGTGACTTACTAACATTTAAAAAGCAATAACATTTCAACTGGCAGAACCTACTACAAGAACCCTTTCTCAGTCTTCCCATTTATTAACATTTTCCCCCAAATTACTTTGTTTCTACTTTGGATTTACTGTTTTACTTCATTTTGGCTATTACTTCATTACTGCTATTTTGGCCATAGCAACACATGTACACCTTGTTCTCCCTCCCCTGCCCAGTGGAATGTAAGCTCCTTGAAGGTAAGGACTATTGTCCCTTTTGTCTTTATATCTACAGTACCCACCATAGTGCCTGCTATAGAATGAGTGCTTAATGTTTGTTGAATTGAATTGTAATGAATACATCACAAAATAAAAATTAATTGAAGATTATAGTATGATTATAAAAATTTCCTGCCCCTTTATATTAGCAGCATTATTGCATATCAGTTAAAATGCTTTGAATGAATGATAACTTTCTCTATAGGCTCTAAGTGGAGCTTGGATGCTTATACTTCATAACTCAGTTCAACTTTTCAATCAATATATGATCTTATGTCTGTAGCAATTCCCTCTAATGTTTCATATCATAACCCATCCATCCATTTTTTTTCTTTTGTTATTCTTGTCCGTGTCCTCTAATAAAGTACTTAGAACTTGTACTAGATTCCTGGTGCTTAAGCATTGAGGTTAGCCATCAGTTCTTTATATAGTTCTACTAGACTGGGAATTGGCTAGGTGTGTCTTTACACAGAAACACCTACCATTCAGTTCTCTTAGCCAATCATGATGTATATTCAAACTGCTAGATGGGAAAGAACAATAGGTCTCCCTTGGCATGGCTAAACATACACACATATGTACAAACACATACACACAAACACTTGACTTGGTAGATTTTGTCAGTTGAAACAGAATACTCTAAGTATATTGATGACTACCAACTCCTGCTTCATTTCTACTTGGATGATTCCCAGTGCCATAGAAGTGATCCTGGGCCCTGTTCCACTCAAAGATTAGTTTTTCCAACCAATGGACATGAAACACTCTCTAGCAAGCTTTGTGCTAGGTGCTGAAGATAGAGAAAAAAAGGGACCGTGGTCCTTACCTCCAAAAGTGTGGGCTCTGTCAGGATGCAACATGTAGGGAAGACTTGGAATGAGGGCCCACTGATGCACTGTGTGTTTGCTGCACAATGACTAGTTGAGCTCATTTTGGAGATGCCCATAAACAGAAGGGCGAAGATGAATCACCTGAAGGTGAATTTTATTTTGGCCATAGCAACACATGAAATCATCTGCTGAGGCTCGTATCAGTGGAAAGTGTTCTCAACTCATGAAATCATGGGTTCTTGTTGTAGTGAATGATGACCATCAGATCTCATCGTCATCACTATTTTTCTTTGTTCTGCTAGAAAACTGTTTTAGTGGCCTTTTCTTTTACAGCTTGGTAACTCGAATAAGTTCCATTTATAATAAAGCAACCTTAGTTAGAAGAGACCCATTTCTAAACTTAGTCGAACTTGTAATCTTGTTTATACAAACATACCCTCCATTGGTATAGATATTAGCCCATCCATATTTTCTCATCTCATCCTGTGAGACTTTTCTTCCCATTATACTGGAGGCCTTCTTTCACTGCTGTTAACATTCTGTGGGTTTGAGGGCAGCACTCAGGCCATCAATCTGTTCCCTATTCCTTGCTCTCACTAAGGGACTGACCATTCCCTTCTTTTGTCATACATTTCTGTACCTTATTTTTGATCCAACTTTCCTGTGCACAAGTCATCATTAACATACTACAGTCTGCTTATGTCTTGTCCCTTATTGTTTTGGTCCTTTATTCTTATATGCATGTCTTGTCCCTTATTCTTTTGGTCACTTGCAATTTTGATTCTTCAAAAATTGTGGTCTTAGGGGCATCCAGGTTGCACAGCGAGTAAGAGCACCGGCCCCAGTGTTGGGATAACCTGGGGGTTGAATCCGGGCTCAGACACTTAGCACCCACCCAGAAACACCTGGCCATGTAACCTTGAGCAAGTTACTTAACCCCAATTGCTTTTAAAAAAAATCGTGGTCTTCAATTATTTCTAGCCACATCACAAGGATGATACTGTCATTACAAAGATGGACTTTTGTCTCAGGGAAAAGCTTGGTGTCTTTACAAGTGCCATGCAGTTTGTCTGTATTTTATCCATTTGTTTTTATTTTTTTCTGATGTAAATTGTTATGCTGAGTGATCATGTGTCCCATTGAGTAGGCCCATGACATGAAGTCTTCAGTAACACTGTGTATGGTATTGTCTGAGGTTAGCATATAGAAACGAGGGAGTAACATACTCTTTCTAAAGAATTATTTTTTGTAGTATTTATTATTTTGGGGCCCATCCCCATCTGTTCTACCCATACCTTTGTCTCTGTTCTTTTCCACTGTGTACACCCATATTTGGTTGTTGGTTGGTTTGTGTGTCTCTGTCACTGAACTCCTTTGCCAGATTCTCTGCCTGGATGTATTTCCATTTATTAACTTTATATTGATGCTGCACATGTTGCTAGATGTATTTGTTGTCTCCCTTTCTAGAATGTAAGCTCTTTGCAAGTATGGGAGGTTTGATTATACTTGTATCCCCAGTGTTCAGCACTGTGTCTGGCACACAGTACACACTCATTAAATACTTGTTGATTGACTGACCGATTGATCGTTCATTGGTGTCAGTTGTTCTGCTGCTACTGTGTCCACGATTCTCCACGGTATGAAAAAGAACCCTTATGAACCTGTAAAGAAACAGGCAAGGCAAGGAAACAACAGTTTTCCAGAAGCCAAAACTTTGGGACACTTGTGTTCTGTAGAAGGGCTGAAAACCTTGAGCGAGTAGAGGCATAGACATTACCAATACCATCGAAATTGTCAAATAACATAGACTACCATTGTCTGATGAGATTTCAACAGTTGGGACTTGGGGGGGGGCAGTAAAGTGCATCTGAGGTTCAGGATGTATTTTTCATAAAAATGCAGTTTCGTGGCTTTCAGATAAACAGAATAATCTGAAACCTAGGCTAATCAAGTGTTGCCAATAGAGGTTCCTTAACATCTGCTGTAATTAACAGGTAAAAAAATATTTGTAATTAGCATATCAATTAGAATTTAAATGGCTAGTTCCAGAAGTGAATAAAGATAGTGTGTTAAACCTTCCCCTAAAATGTTGTTCACACCATGAATCTGCTTAGCAAACACTTTTCATTAAGTGCAAAGTTCAATTTTGGAGAAATCTCATCCAAGTGATGAAAAATTTGGAACTCTAGGGTTCTGAATTCATTTAGTAGTTAATTTGTGTCTCTTTTTATTACAAAGGGGGCAGTGTTTCCATTTTGAAATATAACAGTTATAACTGATGTTTATATAGCATTTCAAGTTTTATGAAACACTGTGTATACATTTTCTAATTGCATCCTCACAACAACCCTGTAAAGTAAGCACTTTTATCCTCATTCTGCTGATAAGAAAACTGAGACAAAGAGGTTAAGTGACTTACCTAGGGTCATACAAAATTGTAAGTGGCAGAGGCAAGAATTGTGCCTAAGTCTTCCTGACTCCCAGTCCAACACTTTCTACTACATTGCTCTGATATCTACAAGTTGACCAACCATCTGACCCACCTGCATTGGGATGTCCATTGAAGTCAGAGCTGGCTTTGCTCAATTTGCCTTAGAAATAAAATGTGCTTCTTTAAGGGCTGATGATCTATTTGGTAACATCTACAGACGCTTGTCTTTTCTTGATCTGGCCATTTCTCACTTTGGTAACTGCTGTATCCTAGGCATTGAAAATAAAAGGAGGTGAAGTATGATCTGGTTAATATTGTTGCTGATTAAGGAGCCCCAGATTTTTTTTTTAAGTAGAGAAGAACATGGAAACAAGAATTTAATTTTCTTGCCTTTACCTGGCTGCAGTGGCCAAAGAAAACTGAGAGTTGGTCTACAGTAATTCAGATGATTTCATTGTAAGATTGCTGCAGAAATTGTTTTATTAATAGAATTGTTTTTTGCTTTTTGGAGGGCAATTGGGGTTAAGTGACTTGCCCAAAGTCACATGGCTAAAAGTGTGTCAAGTTGTCTGAGGCCGGATTTGAATTCAGGTCCTTCTGACTCAGGGCCAGTGCTCTATTCACTGCACCACCTAGCCGCCCCTTATTAATAGAATTTAAGGTAAAAATGAACATGAATGCACAAAATTCAGGGACTTGAGTGTAAAATTCATTTAGAAGTATCTCTTGGACTCTGGATTTTATTCTACTCCTGTTATGGTATAGATATAGATGATAGATAGATAGAGAGATAGATAGATAGATAGATAGATAGATAGATAGATAGATAGATAGATAGATAGATACCATAACTGGTTATACATACCTGTACATGAATATACATATGTACATACATGCAAATACCATGTATATACGTATGTGTTGGATATATATAGTGCATACACATAGTACATATACATAGACACACACAATAAGTAAGGTCAGAACAATGTGAATTCTAGTGATGCAACTTACTTTATTTCCCAGGGATATTAAGCTTGATATTCATAAGGATATCTTAGCCACTTTGTATACTAAAACATTAGATGTTGTTAGTGAGTTATACTGAAGGTTGCCTATTTGCTTGTTGATTTCCCTTAAAGTGTAGTTGTGACATTCTTTTTAAAATTTTTCCAAAATTTACAAATCCTACCATCCTTTAAGATTTAACCCAAGTCCTGACATGACAAATCTTTGAAATCTTTTTTGATGATTTTCACATACACTGTTCTGTCCTTTTTCAGAATTCAGTTGTACTTTGTGTTAAGCATAATCTCATATTCTGCAATTTAAAAGAATAAATCTTGACACTAATAATATGGTATAAGCCTCTTGAAGGCAGGGACTGTAAATACTTGGGATTTAACTGAAACACACTCCGTTTATATTCCTTGTGGTGCCTAGACACCAAAAGACAGACAAATAAGCTTTGGTTGAATATGTTTTCATGTCACTTTTGAATTTTGTTTAAAATCCCTTCTACCTAACAGTTGCCCCTCCTTCAATTAGTTCACTCCCTTGGATGTCATTTTTTATAAGGCAGGACAAAATATTGCCACTGATACTGAACTCTGGTTTGGCTTATCTGCCAGCAGCAGCCTCTCCTGTAGGGCATTGCTGAAGTTTACAGAGTTAGTGTAGGAGAATCTCTTACAAAGGGATCTTGCTCTTTTGGTCTAATTTATGCTCATAGGGCTGTAATATTCTCTGAGTTTCAGTGGAGGTTCACAATTCGACTTCTCTGAGCACCATTGATCAGGCAGCAACTTCGCCAAATTAGGAATTATGGTGGATCCACAACTTCAGATTCACAACAAAAGGCTGAGTGTTGAAACTGGCAGCAGTGATAGAAGACCAATTGGTGGCATGGTTTCTCTTCTGCTCTCCACTTTCTCTTCATTCTTCTTCTTTCTTTCTTTTTCTCTCTCTTTCTCTTTTTCTTTCTTTCTCTTTCTTTCTCTTTTTTCTCTCTCCCTTCCTTCCTTTCTCTCTCTCTTTCTCTTTTTTCTTTCTCTCTTTCTCTCTCTCTCTTTCTTTCCTTCCTTCCTTCCTTCCTTCCTTCCTTCCTTCCTTCCTTCCTTCCTTCCTTCCTTCCTTCCTTCCTTCCTTCCTTCCTTCTTTCTCTCTCTCTTTCTTTCTTCCTTTCTTTCTTTCTCCTAGAAATTTCAATTGTGCCTACAACCAGAGACCTTTAAAGGTTGCCAGAATATATCATGCTGTGTCAGCATCTGTTTAACTGTTCCACTTTCTGGTCCAGTCATACAGGAATGTGTCACATCACCCCCACTTCTCAGAACCATGAACATTTTCCCTCTTCTGCCCCTGGAATCTTGCACGGTTATCCAGCCATTTTCCCAGTGAATTGGCTCCAAAGAACTTGGAGAGAAGATTTCTGGTTAGAGGAGACATCCTGTTCCTGGGAGCCCTTTGCATACTTTCTGCCTAATGGTTCCTCTCACTAAAAAGACCAGGTGTGCTCGACAGCAGGTGTGTTTGTTCTACTTTGACTATGGCAGCTGTCACTCCCCAGGCACCTCCCTTTTCCAGGTGGCAATTTCTTACAATCCATCTTCTTTCCTGGTTACTATTACTTTAAAAACAATTGGCTGCCATCCCCAAATTGTTCGATTCTGGGTTTTTGGTGGTGTCACTAGAAATTTTTTTGAAGGGAAAACATTTCATCTCACAAGTTTCACCCAAGCAAATTGTGTGTGTGTGTGTGCATTTATTTAAGAGCCTCTGTGAAAGTCTGTAATGTCTTTGATTTGGGTTGGATTTGAAAGCCTTTCCTGTGACAGCCTTGGATGGCACCAGTTTTGTACTTCAGCATGGATCGTAGGGTCCGTTTTCAGTCAGGCCACCTGCTAGGACTGCCAGTCACTACACACTTGGCTTTCATCCTCTCTTATTGCTATTCATATCATGTGCATTGCATAACTTTGTTCAGAATACAGGGCTGTTGTTTAATATCTACATGGTGAAAGCAGCCAAGAAAATTAGCATGTGACCAGAGCCCAAGAAAAAATCAGAGCTCCAAGAAATGATCTTGCTGGTCTAGGTAGTTTTCAATAAGCTCCTCTGCCTCTGTATCTTTTCTCTTCCTCTTCTCATGTTCTCATGGGCAGTGTGTGGTTATTTGAGGTTTTCTCCATTATTCCATGCTTTCTTATGTTTGTTTTCAGTCATGTGGTTACCTGTCAGTATCATCAATACTTCCTGAAGGGAGGGATCCAAATGAAACATGAAATACCCTACCTTCAGCTCAAGACTTCTGATTATGGGGGAGTGGTGAACCAAATAGAGAAAAACCCATTTACAAAGCAACCAGTGGACATGTGCAAATGAGCAGAAAACTAATTGGCGGCACAAAGAGCTGGAGGGAAAGTACCTAATAAGAGTTGGCTTCTGAGAACTGAGATCACTGAATCTGGAGCTGGAAGGGATCTCAGCAGCCTTTTCATCCAAGCCCCTCATTTTATTGGGGAGGGAAATAAAGCCCAGGGAAGTGAAGGCACTTGCTCAAGGTCCCCCACAGAATTGTAAATCTCGAGCTGGAAGGACCTCACAGGTCATGATTCTATCCCTCTCATGTTACCAGTAAGGAAACTGAGTTCAAGCGGCAGGTTTAGGAAAATAATGTTAAGTCTGCCCTTGAGCCTCGTCAGGGGCAACATAACTTTGAAGTCTGTAGAGCAGAAAACATTTTCTCTTGCTAAAGCTGTATACTTATTTTTATACTGAGAACTTAATCATAGGAATAACATAAGCTTTTGTTTCTCTAGCATTATATGGGTTATAAGGTCATAAACACAATAGCCCAGGGGAGTAAACACTGTAAGAATTATTACCCCCTTTTTCTTTCTAGAAGAGATAACTGAGGCCAAAAGAGGGGAAATTATTGTCCCCTACTTATAAAGCCAAGAAATGTCTGAACCAGAACATAGACCCGGTTTTTGTGACCTAGAGCTCAGAGCCGTTCCCATTGTACCATACTGCTTTCGTACATCATTTTCTTAGAAATACTCAGACAGTAACTACTGGATTTCAGACAAGGGATAAAGATTGAAAAATCTAGCAATATATCCATTTACTGGCTAAAGCCACTGAATTTTCTCTGTGACTGCTAATAGCTCAGCCAGTCACCCAAGGGTGGCCACAGACTGAGTAGAGCAGACCCTGTGTTGCATGGTATCTGAATTAATCTGGTCTGGTCTGTTTTAGGCCAAAAAGATATAGTGCCGCTGCTCCCCTGCTCCCTAAAGAGAGAGGGAGCCACATTCAAGGATACCCTACCAACTCATTCTTGCTAACTAGAAAAACTGGTTTGGAACGGGTTATATGTTGGCAGAGTCTGTAGGTATGTGAAGGTTTTGAGCCTTTCTACAAGACTAGTGGTATCATGGAACAGAACTATTGATAACTGCAGTCACAAGAACTGAGTTCAAATCTGGGTTCTGTAATTACCCATGTGACCTTGGACAAGTCTCATCCCTTCCCTGGGTCACAATTTCTTCCTGGGTAAAATGAAGGGTTTGGACTAGATGGTCTTTGGGGGCCCTTTCAGTTCTAGTTCAAAGACCTGATGTTCCTGTGAGAGTTGATCATCAGATTTATCTGCATCGGAGAATGCAGCCATATATATTCAAGTAAAATGCTTCTGAACACATTGTCTCTAGTTAAAACTGGAATCTGCACACAGCCTTGTAAAATAAAGGGAAATGTAAGCAGTTCTTCCAGCATGACCCCTTCAGCACAACAATAATAATGAGGGGATCAAGAGTCCTGCTAGAGAATGGATTTGTCTGCTCCAACCTGATACTTCCAATGTCCAGCTGTATTGAGTGTGCACATCTGCACTAATGGTATTATTGGGGCTTTTAAATCTGTTCAGGAGGTGCTGACAAGTTGAAAAATGTTTTCTTGAATCTCACTCTCTTTTTAGTCAAAATAGATATTTGAAATATACTCCATAGAAGTTGAATTCTGGAAAAGATGTTCTGGGACAAAGAATTCATTATCATGCTCATTTAGAATTGCTCAATTGTAGATTCACTCTAACTATATGTAATTACATTGAAAACACCCAAATTATTATCCCTCCTCTCTGTCCTAAGGTAAAATATCTTCTGTAAATAGAATTCTTTAAGAAAATATTTTCCAGGGAGGCTAGGTGGTGCAGTGAATAGAGCACCAACCCTGGAGTCAGGAGGACCTGAGTTCAAATCCGGCCTCAGACACAACATAAAAAATAGCCGTGTGACCTTGGGCAAGTCACTTAACCCCAATTGCCCTCCAAAAAGCAAAAAAAAGTAGAGACACTGGATATCAAAAGGAGGTCACTGAAAAATTGTCACTGCACTTCATAATTACCAAAAACTAGATCTTCTGTCCTTGTCTCTTTCAATCCTTCTACAAGTACTGGGTCAAAATGTTTGTGGATTAATTTAGTTCCAGAGTTCTCATTTTCCTCACCTCTTTTTCACCTTGTTAACACCTTGACAGCTGCTTTACCACCTCAAGAGCCACACCCAACTTCCCTTTCCTTTTGTCATTAACCTCTTACCTTGTCTCATTTGGCTTTCATTTGTCTAAACCCTAAAACAACCTTCTTTTTTAATCTTGTTTTCTTCCTTTTTTCCCTTCTTCTTTGGTCCTTACCTTGTTCTTGTCTTACCATGGACCTTCTGTATGACTCGTCTTCTTCCTCCTTGAAATCTTCAGCTCAAGGTCATCTTCACCTCCCAATTTCTCCTCCTCTCTTCTTCACAATTACAAGCCCTTTAATTTTCCTCCACAATTCCTTTTTCCTTCTTCTTCAGTTTGAGTAGTTCTCCTTCTGTCCCTTCTCCCATACAACCTTCTCAGAAGCCAGAAGTAGGAATAATAGTAAAGAAAACAAAGATGGATTGACCAGGTACACACAGAGGAAGTCTGTGGTGGAGGGGATACAATTCTGAGACCATTGATGGATTGATTTTCAAAGTACCATCAGGAGCAAATGCTTAGGAAAAAATCATTGAGGATCTTACCAGCAAAGAAAGGCTATTCAGAAAATATCAGACTACCTAATAATCTTGCTTGCCTATCTCTATAAAATACAAGAATAATCTACACAAAAATTAAGTACCCTTGACAGAAGTTATGAGAAGAGAACATTGCAGTTTTCATAAACAGTATTCTAAAGCAGATCAGACCACATTTTTACAGTCAAACAATTGACTAGAAAGTACAAAGAAGAGAAGATGCCACTATTCTGAGAGTTTAGTGACTTTGACAAAAAATTATTCAGTAGAGGAAAACTGCATTCCAAACTCCACCAAGGGGTCTTCCATAAATACATTAAAGTTATACAAGATTCCTTGGAAGATATAGCAACAGAGAGAACTTTGTTAAGTGACCCTCTGGTTCTTAATACCAAGACACAATTAAAGCAAGGTATGCTTGCTACAAGAATTCTCCACTGACCAGGAATGTAAATAGCCCAGAGTAAAAATGGAAGAAGGGTTCCCTATAAATGGGGAAGTCTTCCAGATGCTCTTCTTTTCTGATCCTGGGTCATCTCCAGTCATCCTGATGAATATCTGGTCACTGGATCCTGATGGCTCTGGAGGAGAAAGTGAGGCTGGTGACCTTACCCAGCCCTCCCTCACTCAAATGGAGGTCAACTGCAAGTCATGTCATCATTTCCCTGACGCCAAGGGCCCTCTTTGAAAATGATGGGCAAACACAACAATTTTTGCAGATCACAGCGTGCTCATTGCATGAAGCTCCAGAATATTGCATAACCTTGAGATCTATAATTCCCGAAAAGAGTGTGTCCTAACTATACATGCAGAAAAAAAGCCCAACTTGGTAGATAAGGAATACCTGTTGTCCAGATTACGATATATAGTTTGGCAGACAGCCCTTAGAACTGTTTCATTAGTGTGTGTGTGTGTGTGTGTGTGTATGTGTGTCCGTTGAACTGTTGCTGTTGGTGAACAATGTACTGGACCCAGAATTGAAAAGGATGAAGAGAGTAGTCTATATTTCACTGAGGAAACTGTTTCATTTTTTTAATGTTGCAGGTTTTTCCATGAGACAATAGCAAGATGCATGGTGGGTGAGAGTAGACCATAGCCAAAGAACTGTACTGGTGAAGCAACATAAAAGATAGACTCAGAGAGAATGTATTACTGGAAAAGATAGTTGGCCATCCATTTTGTGACAGTGAAGGACAATCGAGTACTTTTGTGCTCCATTCATATCTCACAATGTCAAGAGGTCCAGAGGAAGGCCCTCAGCCTCTTGAGTTGATCTCCTGGGAAGAGTCTGTGGAAGGCTCTAGAAGAGTCCCAGAGACAGATGACTCAAAATTGAAGGCAGACTAGTAACCTAGCAAAGAGAAAGGATGACAAATTATTATTAATTTTTTTTAAATCTGAAAACCATCTTTTTGCCAGTCTAGAAAACGTACAACTATCAATAATGCACATGGAGTGCCTTTAACCATATGTTTCCAGTGATACAGGAAAAAGATGCTCTGTGAATTAGCTTTGAAGGCCTTGTGTGCTCCAAGGCTAGATTCATGGAAATACTCAGTAGGACGATGTTTAATTGACCTATAAAAATGAAAGATCCTAGAAGCTTTGTAATTATTGTCATTGAAAGAGTAATAGACAATGGACTGGGAGGATTCCAGAATAGTCAGGATACCAGGGTTCAATATCTTCTGATCATGGGCAAATCCCATAAAATTCCTCATGTAGAAAACTGAGATCCTCTGGTCCCCTAAAACTTCAGTGCTGGCTCACCCCTCTGAATCCTTGGAAGCCTCACTGACTATGCCAGGCTTCTGCTACTTCTCATATGTTGCCTGGTATTGTTACCTTTTCATGGGTGTAAATAAGGCCTGCTTTTTCCAACTACACTCCTTCAGCTGAGACACTTTATTTTTTTTATTTAGGATCTTAGGATTTAGAACTAGAAGGAATCTCAGATGCCTCAAGTACAATGTCATTTTGCAGAGGAGGAAACTGAGGCCCAGAGAGGGAAAGAAATTTGCCCATGATCACCTAAGTAGTCAGTAGGAAAGCCAGGGTTGAATCCTAGATCGTCTCATTCTAGTATTCCCTACACATGGGTCTTCATTGAGAGGTCCGAATGAAGTTAGTGCCCAATAAACATTTGTTGATTAATTTATTGTCCCAATGTCTTCATGTATGAAATGAAAGCTCCTCCCCTAAATAAGGAGATTGGACTAGATAAAGGCTTCTTAACCTGGGGTCTGTAGATAGATTGCAGGCTATCTGTGAACTTGGATGGGAAAACATTACATCTCTGTTTTCACTAACTGTGAACTGAAGTTTAGCTTTTCCTTAAACTATTTAAAAACTTTATTCTGAGAAAGGGCTGGTCTCAAGGCTTCACCAGACCATCATTGAGGGTCCATGACACAAAAGGAGATTAAGGAGCCTTACTTGGCCTAGTTAATCTGCACTACCTTTCAGGTCTCACATTCTTAGGATCCATTATAAACTTGTTCTCTTTATTGTATGACTTTTAACCTTTAATGTCAAAGCCATTATTGTATTGAAATGAAATCTTTTTTTTTCCTTTGTTGCTGGCTTTGTTTTCTTTTCCAGTTTGGTAATCCTGTAAACAGTAATCAATACTAGACTTTCTTTTATTTTCTCATTTTTACGTATGACCCAGTGCAGCGCACATACTAATCGTGAGGTTGAAAAAAAAACAACAACAGCGTGTTAAACAAGTTATATGCATGGGAAGTTGAAACAACATAATTAACAAGTAATTCATAATGCCAGCAAAATTCTGCCAATTTGGAAGCATAAAAGCAGGTTTAGAAGGCTGCGTTTTAGCTAAGTTTATAATTCACTATAGTCTTTAAAGTACAAGTAATTTATGAACCTAATATAGGTTAGGAGGAAGCATAATCCAATAATAATACAGAAGGGGGAGTATAGGCAAAGATCTCAGCCATTAAAATCATTCAAAGTATAATTATTATGAAGCACGACATTATGAAAATGAATTTCTATAATATAAAACAGTTTTTATTAGTATTCTCTGATCTAAAGAGTCTTATGCAGCATTATGTGGAATTCCTTTTATAAGTCTTATGAAACCTATTGTACAGCAGTACCCAGTGGGCAGTGCTCCTCAAGTGAACTAATTAATGGGTTAGCAAGAGCTCCTCATTCAATCAACACATCCAGTTATCTTGCCTGAGAATGAGAGGATAAGCTGTCACCATCCTGAGGCAGGCTGCATGAAGTCCTGGGTGGTACATAGCTCCAGCCTTACATGTAAATGGAAAAATTGTGAACTGAAGAACCAATCCCCAGATCTCTTTGCCGACCATCATGTTCCAGGAGCAGGCAAAGAAACAGGAGCATAGACTGTTACAGAAAACAAGGATGAAACAGTCTCTTCCTCCTCCTCCTCCTCCTCCTCCTCCTCCTCTTCCTCCTTC
>NW_027187369.1:3051555-3061212 GCF_028583685.1 Petaurus breviceps papuanus | reverse complement strand
CTCCTCCTCCTCCTCCTCCTCCTCCTCCTCCTCCTTCTTCTTCTTCTTCTTCGGCAGTTGGGGTTAAGTGACTTGCCCGAGGTCACACGGCTAGTATTTGTGTTAAGTGTCTGAGGCCGGATTTGCACTCAGGCCCTCCTGACTCCAGGGCCAGTGTTCTGTTCACTGTGCCTAGCAACTTTAATCACCCTTTCCTCTAGGTCACTCTTTCCTTTGGATCTTTGTAATGTTGTTCTATCTTGGTTCTCCTCGTACCTGTTCAGCCGCTCCTTCTTAGTTTTCTTTGCTGGATTTTTATCACTGTCCCACGCCGTAGGCATGGATAAGGTTTTCTTCTGCTCTTTCTCTCCACTCTAAGTGTTTCAAAGGAAGAAGACAAAAATACACTTTGTAGTTCTATAAGAATAGTATCAGGAGGGCTAAAAACTAGAATGAGCTACAGATGCTTGGAGATGCTAAGGACAACAAAACAAAGGGACCTTCAGATCCAGAATGGGGGAAAGAGAAAGACCAGAGAAGGCCAGGATAGGACAGTGATAACTGACAACAGAGAACCATTTTTATCTCATTTCTACTTTATGGCCCACAACAGACAAAAATGAATAAAAGGTAGTTGATAACCCATGATAAGTGAGGAAATAAGAGAACACATGGCAACCCTTAGGGAACCCAGGTATCCAAACCTCAGGTACCCAAGGAATGGACAGCTCTGTTTATTGAACCTCTAAGATACTATTTGTAAATAAAAATAAAAAAAAAACCTTACCACAGTTTCAGGTTCCAAATAGGTGCTACATAAATGCTTATTACATTCCCTTACCCATTTTGAGCCACTCTCCCTGGTATCTTAAAGCTTCTAGAAGGTAGAAGAGGTGCCACAGGACTAGAGAAGAGAAAATGGCAGCCTGATTTTCAAAAAAGAGAAGAGAATATACACATGGTAGGCCTGTGATCTCTAGTTTGCTTCTGCTCAAAATTCCAAAAGGGCTGGCTACTGAACATCTAGAAAAGGAAGCAGTCATCAGAAAAAGCATTTGATGCTTTGGTTTCCCCAAGAATGGGTCATGTCAGACTCAACTTATTTCCTTTTTATGAAGAAATACATAGCTATTAGATTAGAAGCAGGCTATAAATATAATTAACTTTTATTTTAGGAAAGGATTTGCCAAAATCTCTCATGTTAATCGTTTTTTTTTTTTGCTTTTTGGAGGGGGGAAAGCAGGACAATTTGGAGTTAAGTGATTTTCCCAAGGTCACACAGCTAGTAAGTGTTAAGTGTATGAGGCTGGATTTGAACTCAGGTCCTCCTGACTCCAGGGCCTAGCCACCCCTCTCATGTTATTCGTGTAGAAAAAATGGAGAGATGTGGGATTGGATGTTAGTAGAGCCGTACCAATTGGGAAATGGTTTGGTGATTGGACTTAAAGAGTAGTCTTTAATGGTTTCCTGCCATCTTGGATGGAAGTCTCCACTAGAGTGCCCCAAGGATTGATCTGTGCTTGGACTTTGTTGTTTAACATTTTTTTCCATGACTTGGATAAAAGCTTAGATATAAATTTTGCAGATGAAAGATTGCTGCAAGAGACAGCTTACACACACTAGATAAAAGGTTCCAGGAAGGTCCTACCAGGTCTGACCATTAAGTTGAAACTAAGAAGATATTTAATAAGGATTATTCAGATCTAACATTTGAGTTCAAGAAGTCAACTTCACAACTTTAAAAAGAGGAAGGGAGGCATACTTTAAGCCACAGGTTATCTTAAGGATTGGGGTTTAAATGAACTGAAAGCTTGTTTTAGGGGGAAATCCCTAATGATAATGACTCTTCAGAGGTGAATTGGGCTATTTGAGGAAGCTATAGGAACCGTCCTCAAGCAGAGTCTGGAGGTTCCCTTGTTGGGAATGTTGTAGAAAGAAAAGATTGTCTGAAAGGAGGTGGACTTAGCCATCCTTTTTACTGGGAGAAGGGAAGTGCTGTGACAGAAGGTTTTATAGGCAAGACTGCCTGAAGGAGAAGGGAATGTGGAGTGCTGGTGAGAATAGTGTTGGATGCATTCCTATTACACCCTGGATGCTTCCCGAAGAAAGTGACAGCTAATGGTCTTAGAGAACAGGAAAGGGGCATTATAATGGAGGTCAAAATGGAGAAGGAAGTTGATGATGAATAGGAGAGCTATGAATAGGGAAATTTCAGGGTTCAAACTTTGGAGATAATTCTTCTTCAAGTCCTAGCCCAAGTAAGAGTTTCTGTAGAAAGCCTTTCTTGGCTCCCTCCTCCTTCCTCTCCAAATTATCATCTGTTTTGTATAAACATGTTGGCCTCTCAAAGGCAGGGGCTCTTTCACTCCTTTGTTTTCACCTCCAATGCCTGAAACATAGGCACTTAATAAATTCTTGTTAATTGAATGAATCGATGAAAAACATTTAGTAAATACTTACTATATGCCAAGTACTAATTGATCAAAGCAAGAGCAAGTAATGAAGAAATAAAAGGGGCAGTCCTCTTGGTGTATGGCTGATGAGTGTGGGTAAAGATGATTAGAATTGAAAAGGGCAAACAACCAAGGGCCTGTGCTCTTGGCAGGGGCCTCAGCGATGGTCACTGGGGAAGAGGATTTAGGAAATGGAGAGGAGAGACCTCTGAGCCAGATTGCAGCCACTGAGGAAGATCAGACAGTATTCTGGAACTCCCAGATGGATGATTGCCACAAGCACCAGATAGAATAATTTGGATGGTGGGTCTTAACAGAAATAAGTTGGGTGCTAGTGGGGAGCAGGGAGGAGGCTAGATCCTCCTCTCCCTTAGTCAGCTAGTGGGCAAAGGAGTGCTCTCCATGGAAGAGAGAAGAGATGTCACCAGAAGAAACCAAATTCACTTACACCCAAGGGAGGGAGGAAGGAGAGGGGAGCATTTGTGGAACAGGATGAGACTGAGCATGCTCAGATGGAGTGGGAAATTCAGCTGATACAACACAAGGGACTAGTACAGGGGTGGACTGTGAAGGTGGGTGGGTTGGATGGAGAATAATAGCCTGTGCTGGTAATTATAGATAGTAGGAATTTGTGAAGAAAAGTGTAAGGACCTAATGGAGACAAGAAGCTTTATAGAGTCACTGGAGGGAAGAAGAGAACCAATAAGGCCAGCCTTCCAGTTAGAATGTTGGCAATGTCTCTCTGCCCAGGTGTGCCTGATTGCAGCCCTGTCTGTGCAAGGATCCCTGGCCCCTTTCTGAGGGGGGGGTGTGGGAAACTTTTGCCTAGTTGCAGCTGATTGCAATTCTGCTGCTGGAGGAGAACCCATGCCAATTGGGTGCCTGTCCTGGAAACTTCTGCCCAGGTGTGGCTAATTGCACTGTGGCTGATTGATTGTGGTGTGGCTGATTGATTGCAGTGTGGCTGATTGTAGTGTGGCTAAGATCTGAGTTAAAATGAAGCCTCAGGCACTGACTCACTGTGTGACCCTGGACAAATCACTTAACCCCTATTTGCCTCACTTTCTCATCTGTAAATTGGGGGCAATTTGGGGAGGGATATGGCAAACTACCCCATTATCTTTGGCAAGAAATCCCCTTGGACAAAGCCAGCATGTCAGTAGAGTCATCCATGACTGAACAAGTGTTGGGGGTGGGAGCAGGGATGGGGGACTGGAGAGTTGGTTGTCTTGGATTCCACACTAACAACTCCCTTTGATTAAAGGTTTGCCCCTGTTATACCCCTGCCCAGGTGGAGCTAGCCTGGTTTGGACTGGCCTCTGCTCCTCTCCCTCTGCCCCTTAGGCCTGGGCACAGGGCCCAGCACACAGTTCTCTTACTTGCCTTGGCCTCTGGTAGTGCCATTGGGCCTGCTTCTCTGTGTGACTTGGGTGACAAAAGGCCTGACCTACACCTAAGCAGAAACTCTAAGCTGTTAGACACAAAAACCCAAAGCCAAGAGTCACAGGGCCCCAGGGCTGGCCCCATGGAGCAGTGAGGGGAGCTGGGGGTCTTCAGCTGGCACACCTTCCCACCTGAACTCTTAAGCTCAGTTTTGCTGCTTGATGTCTAGTTTTAGGGAAGATTTCATTAGAGCCTGCAGCCCAGAGCAACAGAAATGAAAACATGCTAGAATTTCACTTTGGGGATGTGCTTGTGCTTCAGTAAAACCCCATCCGTAATAGTGATCACTTAGCAAATTCACATTGCTTCTATCAGGGCCTTTCTAGTGGCCTTTCATGTACTTATGCTTGCTGGTGAGGAAGAAGTTGCTGTCTTACAGAGGCTTGAGAGGCACTAACTCTTCAAACCAATTGGTATGTTTTTGACAAGTAAGTTTTGCATTGCTGTAATGAGTCTTTGTCGCCCCAAAGCGGTTTTCTCTGTTCATCAGTAGTAGCATGGATTGATGACATACACACACACATCCATATATACATTAGTTAAATTTGTAAGTACAGTATTCTGCTATAATGGAGCATTTATGTTCTCAAGAAAGCACCATACTGTGTCAAATCATGTGATGCAAACCAAAGGACTTAAGGAGAAAATGGAGTTAGAGGCATAGTGCTCGAATTTTCATCAGTGACACATAAAAACAAGATAGAACCATAATAAAAACAGTAGCACAGTTTTATACATGTTAAATGGTTAAGGAATACATAAATGCTACAATAAATTGTGGCTACCATCTGCAGCCTGCTGCTCAGCCTACTACTTGGCCTTTGCCCCTGGCTGCACAAGCAAATTGGGCAGGCCACAACTCTGGGCTGGAGGCCATGGTGGAAAAGGGTGGGGGGTAGTGAAGACTGAAAGACAGATGATAAATATGACTATTTGCCTTGACAAAGACCACATGTTTGCTTGTAAAAATGTTCACAAAACAAGAAAAGGGAAGAGCCAGGAGTAAAATTCCAATCTAAGTCTTTTGTCTTTCCTTCCTTCCTTCCTTCCTTCCTTCCTTCCTTCCTTCCTTCCTTCCTTCCTTCCTTCCTTCCTTCCTTCCTTCCATCCATCCATCCATCCATTCCTACATCCAAATGTGCTTTTATTCCCCACAGTTATATAAAGAGACAAGCATAAGTATGGGCACTGATAGCATCTCAATTGCTTTATTTTGGGTATTAATATCATTTGATTTTTCCCCTATATTTTCTAGTATCTTTTTCACTTTAGATACATCTAACATTGATCCCTTAATAGTCCCAAAATTGTGTTATTTCTGGCATGGATGGCTTCATTGTGTCTAGCCATTTTGCCATTTTCATCTTCTCAAGAGTTCTTTTCACTTCCACATCTATTTCACTGAGGACTTAGGAGTAAATTTCAAATATCCTAGTTTTACTCTCATCTATGATGAAAGTGAGTCTTTATAGAAACAGTGACAGACGTGCCCCTTTTTCATCTGCTGTCCCCCTGCCAGTTTCTTCTCTGTGTGCTCTTCGGATGATTTGGGTATCATGGTTTAGGGTCTCATAACATGCTTTTTTCCAACTCATTTTCCCTTCCACCATTCTTCATATATAAAGCATTGGTACTTTCAACTATTTCTCACAAATGATTTTATATTATGTACTGGTATTTTCCTTGATTGTCATATTTCTCCATTTGGCAAACAGATCAAATACAGAATGACTGAGAGACAGTTTCTTGGTTTGGAGGTGGTGGCAGGGTCAGTCAATAAACATTCAATGTGTTAAGCACTGAGGGTGCAAAGAAAGGCAAAAGACAGGCCCTGCTCTTAAGGAGCTCACAATCTAAAGGGGGAGATAGCATGAAAAATATTATGTACAAACAAGCTATATACATGATTAATAGGAAACAGTCAATGAAGGGAAGGCACTAGAATGAAGAGGAATTGGAAAAGGCTTCCTGTAGAAGGTGGCATTTTAGCAGGGACTGGAAGGAAACTAGGAGGTGAGATGAAGAGAGAGAACATTCCAGGTACAAGGGACACATTGTGAATATGCCTGGGTCTGTAAGGTGAGGTGCCCCTGTAATAGTAATGGCATTTAAAGATTCCCCTGTATTGGCTTGGTTTTTGGTTTGATTGTGTTAAAACCCAGAGCTTGTTAATCTCACCTGTGGGATGGACTTGTTTAAGTGAAAAGAGAGTGCTGAATTGGGAGGAGCTGGTGACGTAGATTTGGAGAGACACAGGAGAGAGGCAGAAGAACTTTTTGGAAGCAGCACCCTCGTGGAGGCAGAGAGAGACTGAGAGGATTGCTGAGGGCCACTTTGAATTGCCCTGGACTTTTGAGAACTGCCCCCAGAGCTGCCAAGGACTGAGGAGACATGGCTGTTATGCTGGTACTTTGTCTGTCTGTTTTGATGTTGTTTTGCCAGATTTGTCTACTGGTGAAAGACAGTCCTGTTGTTGCAGGGGTCTGGGAACCTTTCTGTTGGTTCAGAGCTACTGAGACTGCCCTGCAGACAGAGAGTGAATACTGTCCCCTGGTGAAGGACAGTGCTGTGGTTGCAGGGGTCTGGGAACCTTTCTGTTGGTTCAGAAGCCTTGAAGAAGGATTTTCTTGTTGTATAGTTACAGAAATCCTGGGAGAGGGTTTTGCTAATGTTTTCAGGGGTCCTAGGACTGTTCTACAGACAGAGGATGAATTAATGAAGAGACTGGCAATGTATCTTGTGGCCTTGCTAAGCTTTGTCTCCCCAGGAACAAAGATTGCTGAGAACTTGCCTAGTGTCAAAATGAAGAAAAGACCTCCATTTGGGTATTAAGTGCTGTGCTTAAACTTGTTGTAACTCTGGGGTAGATTCAATTGTGATCCAGGGGTGGGGAACTTTTGACCTTTTTGTGTTCTATGATTGAACAAATGAATGTACTTTACTTATGATTGGAAACTAATCTCCATTTGAGAAGAGGGGCTTTGTGATGGACTAAATGAAGGTACAGCCTAGGGGTGGAGTAGTAGAACAGGGACTTTGTAATTGATTGAATGAATGTAAGGTCCTGGGGTGGGGTAGTACTTGGAGATTATTTAATCACCCTTAGTAAATGCTGTATTTGAATGATGTCATATTTTGATTCCCTCTGTTCTTAATTTATCACTGAATAAAATGGAGAGCACCTATGCTGGTATTCTGAACCTTGGGAAGTTGCCTTTGCTCGGCATTACAGCCCCGTGAGAGGAACAGCAGGGAGGCCAGTGTCACTGGCTCGAAATGTATGTGGTGGAGGGAGAAGTATAAGGCATCAGAGAGGAAAGGGAAAAGGGCAGAAATGGGCCAGGGTATGAAGGGCTTCAAATGCCAAACAAAGGATTTTTATTTGATCCTGGAGATGGTGTAGGGGGCCACTGGAGTTTTTGAGGATGAGGGGGTAACAGTCACACCTGTGCTTTAGAAATATCCCTTTGGCAGTTGAGTGGAGAATGGACTAGAATATGGAAAGAGTTGTGGCCAGAAGGCTGCTACATTGGCTCAAGCTTGACAGTTGTCCTTGTGACAGTTGTTTTATGTTGGTCAAAATTCTGTAGGAAATGATGCCGGGATGAAAAGAGTATTATGGTTTGAATGGGACGATCTGAGTTCAAATCCCACTTCTGCCGCTTATTGCTTAGGCAAGTTGATTAATTTCTTTTGTAAAAGGATAAAATTGAACTAGGTGATCTCTCTAGCCCTTTCCAGTTGTACATCTCTAATCCCATGTCTGTGGTGTGGAATGCAGTCTATATCCCATTAGATCATCTCAAAGGTCCTTTCTAAGTCTAAATCTATGGTCCTTTATCCATTTTCGTTTTTCTGCTTCAGTAGCTTGTTTGGAGATGGAATTCCCCACAGTGACATCTTCGCATCTGTATCCTTTTTTTCTGGATGGTATTGATTTTGACCTTTGCTCTAATAAGTCAGTGGTCTCACTGAACACAAACAGCTGATTCAGAAATGACTCCCATATCTGTAACCAATCATTTCCTGTCTATTAAAGCTTAAGTCAGTTTCATTTTCTTCCTGCTGTTCAGGACTTGCCATGTATAAAATCTCCCAACTCTCACCTTAAAAATATATTCATGATATTGAAGACTTGAGAGAAATATATAAACTTCTGGCCTTTTTTAGTTCTCAAAGCAGAGCTATGTTTTCTAACATATTTTGGTTTTACTCTTCTATGCCTACCTTCAAGTGGACGTCACAAAGTATTAATGTATATCTTAACTAGGTTTGAAGAATCTTATTTTCTGTAGAAGTAATCTATTTCATTCTCTGCAATAAATGTTGCCAAATAAGCTTTCAATTTTTTTGATGGTCTGTTTGTTTATGTTCATTATGACAATCTCATGATGACCAGATAGCCCATGGGAAGACTGTTTTTTGTTACTTCTTCTGGCCTTTTGAAAGAGAATCTGTCTGCCATACTTGACTAGACTAAACCTTAGATAGGAGGCATATCATCTCATCTAGAGCATAATGAAAGCTTTTCCAGATTGGTTAAGCCTGTCAGAACTTGGACTCCACTGCCATAACCTTTAAAAATTAAGACTAGTGGCTCACCCACCACGATGAGGCACTAGAAAAGGGCTTCTAAGACAGCAAGGGTAACTATTTGGGGGCAGTATGGGAAGGGCAGGAAATACATAACAAATAGGATCCAAATTCTACATTGCATTTTGCAAACATTTCTGCTTAATGTATTCCACCAATTTTTACTTTACAGACTTTTAGTGTCATAAGGTTTGAAACTTAGAGATATATTTTACAGTGTACTAGTAGCTAACATACGTTTTAATTTCCTATGTGAAAAAATTAGAATTCAAACTGACCATTCCAGTTAGCTTTCTCCTTACCCCCTAAGGACGATTTAGTTTTTATGTAGGTTAAGAAGTAAAACTGGTTTTCTAGATTAATGAAGGTTATCTTTCTATAATTTTAGCCTATTCTAGAATTAAACTAATCACCACTGAGAACTCATATGCAGTGCTTTCCTGGGTCTTCCTCAGATTTGGATTTTCCTCCCAGAACTATTAAGATTTGGCATTTATAAAGTGAGCCTTGTTTGGAATGTGCTTCTCATGTTATTGATCCCTTATGAAGCAGAGAAGTGATGTGCCTGTGGTTTTACAGATGAGCCATAGAACAGTTCATTTGTTTTGCTCTGCATCACAGCAGAATTTCATAACAAGGTAGAGATTAGAACTCACAACTTATGAATTTTCAGTCAATTTAGTTATGACTTTGAATTACTCTCTAACAAGACTTTTTCTTTAAAAGCCTAAATTTTTATTTGTGGTTACATTGATTACCTAGCTACCCAGGGCCATTTGGGAGATATTGACCAATTTGGAAACACTCAAGAAGAGGGCTTAAAATTCCACCTTCTCCTCCCCCCCTTTCTTATAACTTATGAGGTGATTGAGACATTAAGAAACAATGGAATGACTTGGTAAGGTCCAATGGCTCTTCTTCTGTCTTCTCAGATAGCTGCTTGGGACACTTCTTTATGTTGATCAATGAGGGGGAAAGAAAGAAGGGCCTGGCCAGTTTCTTGGAACCTTTTGCATCTCCCACATTGGTTGAACAGAGCTGAATCAATTGTCCATTTGTTTCATTCGCTAATGTCTTTCGACAGTGCCCACTTGTAATGCTCTCTCTTCCAAAATACTATATACTACTATATATATATATATATATATATATATATATATATATATATATATATATATATATATATATA